>NW_022990353.1:10000-205008 GCF_902827175.1 Gymnodraco acuticeps | reverse complement strand
GTGTGTGTGTGTGTGTGTGTGTGTGTTACAAGGGCAGCCTCTAAAACGCTCCCGCCTATCAAACCGTTTCCATAGCAACATCTGTGAACCGTTCAGCAGGTTTTGGGATGCCGAGGCTCAGAGGAACTGGTTGAGTTTAATGAGACTGCTGGAGGTTTGATGGAGGCCTATTGGAAGAGTGACAGGATGAAATAAAGACTGATAAATTACCCTTTAATGCTTGATTTTAATAAGGTTTGGTATTTTTAACAATTCACTTCCAAAAGTATGAAGACAAAAGGCCTTGGGATGAGGACTAGTCGATGTGTTTGGCAAACTTCATGCTGTCTTAAATTAAAATGTAAGCGTCTTTGAGCATTCGGAAAAGCGCTATAAAAATCCCATGTATTATTATTATTATTATTATTATTATTATTATTATTAAATAACGATTTCTGATGTTGTTGTGGGAGCCTATGCTTTGCTGCTCACATCAGTGCAGGCAGACACACTCCTTTACCTCACAGCCACAATATTTACATTTCATTTAATTTTTCTTTATTGTATTTCATTCTAAAAAAGAGCGCCTGTCACGTGACCCAATTTCTCCTGGGATAAACGAAATATTTCTGATTCTGGACATTTTAAATTCCTTATAAACTCCTAATGAAATGTTCTATAGTAGTGTCATGTAAAAAGCATCATATTTACCAAAACATTATTTGTTAAAATCTCAATTTTTCAAATATTCTCTCGTGTTATTTTATTTATAATGTATTTATTTAGCAGGGACTTAACATTAAAATACATTTATGTAATGCGCCAGTTTGCCAAGATGCTTTTTTTTTCATCTGTAGTCGCTGGACAGTCAAGTCAAGTCAGCCTTAAAACAAACGTTTAAAATACATCTGAATACATGTTTTGCATACAATCAATTGGATTTGGGCTTACTGAGTGTAGATCATCAATATAAGTGGGGTGTACAGGTGTGTATGTATGTGTATATATTGTTATTTAAATATATATTTGTATTTTTTTTCTTCTGGGATTGTGGGAAAGTATTTCGATCTCTGTCTAAACACACAAACTGAAAGATTGACAATAAAGTTGACTTTGACTTTGATGAACCAGGTAAGTGCTATTTCAATGTTTAAGTATTTGGTACTCGCATACAGTAAGACTTGAAGACTGGTTGTATTCCAGTATGTTTCAAATTCAGAAACTCACGCAGATACAGTGTGAATAGTCCCTTGGTGGACAAACCAAAGAATTTAAGAAAGCGACAGTCGAAAAAGTGGATAAAAAACCAGACCAAAAAATGCTCAGTATAACTAACTACTGCTCTTAAAATCAGCTCTGCATCCAGTGATACCAGCACCATCGATGCTTAAGCCCGCGTCACACTGTCCCGACATTGACACCGGATGGACACACGAATATGGAATTGTGAATTTCGCACGAAGATGGCCCCGAACTTGGTCAATAGCCAAGCAACAGCCGAAGCAAGTACGATGCCTACAGAAGGCCACACGATGGCACCCGAACCACACACTCCGTCATGTTGTTTCCATAGCAACAACAACTTCCTGTCAACACCGTAAACTCGCCTTCGAAATAAAAGCATCTAAATAAAACAGGAAGTTAACCTAAATTACATTTAAGACATACAACTGCAACGACAGTAACAAAAACAATATAATATCCTTTTCAGTTTCACAGAACACAAATTGGGTTATTTACATAATATGTTTACATGATTTTGTTGTGCAATAAATGCAATCTCGATGTCATCGTACTATAACACGATGGCTATACGACGGCATTGCGAGGGCTTCACGTAGTCGTGTTGCCTTCCTAAGACAATCGGGCAGATTTTTGTTTCCTTCGTATTGTCTTCGTGAGGCGAAAAATGCCCGATGGCACCGATGATCACTCGAAGTAAAGACGAAGATGACACGATTTGACAAGATAGCCTCACGATGGCCTTACGAAGGGCAAAATGGACGCACAAATTCAATTTTTTGGCATGCCAAAGATTTTGCCACCGCTCACGAAGTTGCTGCCGGAGCCTGAGAATCTCCACCGGCGGTCATACGATGGCTAAAGATGCCCTCACGAATGGCTTGATGTTGCTATGATCAGAGCCGAATTTGAACATTTACTTTATCGTGTGTCCATCGGGTGTCAATTTCGGGACAGTGTGACGCGGGCTTAACTGAAAACACTAAATGGAAGCTGTGTACTATTTCTATTTTATCTGTTGTATTTGTTCTATGTATGTTGCACTGTTGGAGGAACCTGTGACTTCAGATTTTCATTGCCATATCTCCACTGTAATGTGCATATGACAATAAAGCTTTGAATTGAATTGGGGCAGTCACACTGTAATATACGTTCATGCATGTCTTGTATTTGTGTCTGAGTGCGTGAGTGTGAGAGAAAGAGTGTGTAAACAGTCCTTAATGGGCTGAGTCTGCAAAGTGCGTTCATCACAGAAAACAGCTCTGACAGGTCCAGTAATTGCATTCAGTGGATCATAAAATTGCACGTATTGCATCATTCTTGCTACGATGATAAGGAGGGGAGGGGATGGGTTTCAATGCAGTTTCACTTAATTAAAAACCAAGTGGCGCTGTTTGAATAGCAATGTGTCACCTCGGCACCGGCCTTAAGCAAAGGTCTAACGCATGAGAAGTTTCAATGGGCTAGTAACTTCTTATCTGCCATATCTTCACCTCTATTCCTCCATTCATTCCCAACACCCTCATCTGTGTGAATATGGCAAACACATGTTATTTTGTATTATAACCTTTTATGGAAAATCCACTTCTCCATGTCTCTTCTACATCAACATGTGTCCCCTCTTCTTCATGTCTCTTCTTCATCACCATGTGTCCCCTCCTCTTCATGTCTCTTCTTCATCAACATGTGTCCCCTCTTCTTCATGTCTCTTCTTCATCACCATGTGTCCCCTCTTCTTCATGTCTCTTCTACATCAACATGTGTCCCCTCTTCTTCATGTCTCTTCTTCATCAACATGTGTCCCCTCTTCTTCATGTCTCTTCTCCATCAACATGTGTCCCCTCTTCTTCATGTCTCTTCTACATCAACATGTGTCCCCTCTTCTTCATGTCTCTTCTACATCAACATGTGTCCCCTCTTCTTCATGTCTCTTCTCATCAACATGTGTCCCCTCTCTTCATGTCTCTTCTTCATCAACATGTGTCCCCTCTTCTTCATGTCTCTTCTACATCAACATGTGTCCCCTCTTCTTCATGTCTCTTCTACATCAACATGTGTCCCCTCTTCTTCATGTCTCTTCTTCATCAACATGTGTCCCCTCTTCTTCATGTCTCTTCTCCATCAACATGTGTCCCCTCTTCTTCATGTCTCTTCTACATCAACATGTGTCCCCTCTTCTTCATGTCTCTTCTACATCAACATGTGTCCCCTCTTCTTCATGTCTCTTCTACATCAACATGTGTCCACTCTTCTTCATGTCTCTTCTACATCAACATGTGTCCCCTCTTCTTCGTGTCTCTTCTACATCAACATGTGTCCCCTCTTCTTCATGTCTCTTCTACATCAACATGTGTCCCCTCTTCTTCGTGTCTCTTCTACATCAACATGTGTCCCCTCTTCTTCATGTCTCTTCTACATCAACATGTGTCCCCTCTTCTTCATGTCTCTTCTACATCAACATGTGTCCCCTCTTCTTCATGTATCTTACATCACCATGTGTCCCCTCTTCTTCATGTCTCTTCTACATCAACATGTGTCCCCTCTTCTCCATGTCTCTTCTTCATCACCATGTGTCCCCTCCTCTTCATGTCTCTTCTACATCAACATGTGTCCCCTCTTCTTCATGTCTCTTCTTCATCACCATGTGTCCCCTCTTCTCCATGTCTCTTCTTCATCACCATGTGTCCCCTCCTCTTCATGTCTCTTCTTCATCAACATGTGTCCCCTCTTCTTCATGTCTCTTCTTCATCAACCATGTGTCCCCTCTTCTTCATGTCTCTTCTACCTCAACATGTGTCCCCTCTTCTTCATGTCTCTTCTACATCAACATGTGTCCCCTCTTCTCCATGTCTCTTCTTCATCAACATGTGTCCCCTCTTCTTCATGTCTCTTCTCCATCAACATGTGTCCCCTCTTCTTCATGTCTCTTCTACATCAACATGTGTCCCCTCTTCTTCATGTCTCTTCTACATCAACATGTGTCCCCTCTTCTTCATGTCTCTTCTACATCAACATGTGTCCACTCTTCTTCATGTCTCTTCTACATCAACATGTGTCCCCTCTTCTTCGTGTCTCTTCTACATCAACATGTGTCCCTCTTCTTCATGTCTCTTCTACATCAACATGGTGTCCCCCTCTTCTTCGTGTCTCTTCTACATCAACATGTGTCCCTTCTTCTTCATGTCTCTTCTACATCAACATGTGTCCCCTCTTCTTCGTAGTCTCTTCTACATCAACATGTGTCCCCTCTTCTTCATGTCTCTTCTACATCAACATGTGTCCCCTCTTCTTCGTGTCTCTTCTACATCAAACATGTGTCCCCTCTTCTTCATGTCTCTTCTACATCAACATGTGTCCCCTCTTCTTCTGTCTCTTCTACATCAACATGTGTCCCCTCTTCTTCATGTCTCTTCTACATCAACATGTGTCCCCTCTTCATTCATGTCTCTTCTACATCAACATGTGTCCCCTCCCTCTTCTTCGTGTCTCTTCTACATCAACATGTGTCCCCTCTTCTTCATGTCTCTTCTACATCAAACAATGTGGTCCCCTCTTCTTCATGTCATCTTACATCACCCATGTGTCCCCTCTTCTTCATGTCCTCTTCTACATCAAACATGTGTCCCCTCTTCTCATGTCTCTTCCTACATCAACATGTGTCCCCTCTTCTTCATGTCTCTTCTACATCAAACAGTGTGTCCCCTCTTCTCCAGTCCTCTTCTACATCAACATGTGGTCCCCCTCTCCTTCATGTCTCTTCTACATCAACATGTGGTCCCCTCTTCTCATGTCTCTTCTACATCAACATGTGTCCCCGTCTTCTTCATGTCTCTTCTAACAGTCAACATGTGTCCCCCTGCATTCTTCATGTCTCTTCTACATCAACATGTTCGCCACTCTTTCAATGTCTATTCTACATCACATGTGTCCCTCTTCTTGTGTCTCTTCTACATCACGTGTGTCCCCTCTTCTTCGTGTCTCTTTCTAGCATCAACATGTGTCCCCTCTTCTTCGTGTCTCTTCTACATCAACATGTGTCCCTTCTTCTCCATGTCTCTTCTACATCAACATGTGTCCCCTCTTCTTCATGTCTCTCTTCTACATCAACATGTTCCCCTCTTCTTCATGTCTCTTCTACATCACATGTGTCCCCTCTTCTTCGTCTCTTCTACATCAACATGTGTCCCCTCTTCTTCATGTCTCTTCTACATCAACATGTGTCCCCTCTTCTTCGTGTCTCTTCTACATCAACATGTGTCCCCTTCTTTTTCGTGTCTCTTCTACATCAACATGTGTCCCCCTCTTCTCAATGTCTCTTCTACATTCAACATGTGTCCCCTCTTCTTCATGTCTTTCTTCATCAACATGTGTCCCCTCTTCTTCGTGTCTCCTTCTACATCAACATGTGTCCCCTCTTCTTCGTGTCTCTTCTACATCAAATGTGTCCCCTTCTTCTTCGTGTCTCTTCTACATCAACATGTGTCCCCTCTTCTTCGTGTCTCTTCTACATCAACATGTGTCCCCTCTTCTTCGTGTCTCTTCTACATCAACATGTGTCCCTTCTTCTTCGTGTCTCTTCTACATCAACATGTGTCCCCTCTTCTTCATGTCTCTTCTACATCAACATGTGTCCCCTCTTCTTCATGTCTCTTCTACATCAACATGCGTCCCCTCTTCTTCATGTATTTTCTACATCAACATGTGTCCCCTCTTCTTCATGTATTTTCTACATCAACATGTGTCCCCTCTTCTTCATGTCTCTTCTACATCAACATGTGTCCCCTCTTCTTCATGTCTCTTCTACATCAACATGTGTCCCCTCTTCTTCATGTATTTTCTACATCAACATGTGTCCCCTCTTCTTCATGTATTTTCTACATCAACACGTGTCCCCTCTTCTTCATGTCTCTTCTACATCAACATGTGTCCCCTCTTCTTCATGTCTCTTCTACATCAACATGTGTCCCCTCTTCTTCATGTCTCTTCTACATCAACATGTGTACCCTCTTCTTCATGTCTCTTCTACATCAACACGTGTCCCCTCTTCTTCATGTCTCTTCTACATCAACATGCGTCTCCTCTTCTTCATGTATCTTCTATATCAACATGTGTCCCCTCTTCTTCATGTCTCTTCTACATCAACATGTGTCCCCTCTTCTTCATGTCTCTTCTACATCAACATGCGTCTCCTCTTCTTCATGTATCTTCTATATCAACATGTGTCCCCTCTTCTTCATGTCTCTTCTACATCAACATGTGTCCCCTCTTCTTCATGTCTCTTCTACATCAACATGTGTCCCCTCTTCTTCATGTCTCTTCTATATCATCAACATGTGTCCCCTCTTCTTCATGTCTCTTCTTCATCAACATGTGTCCCCTCTTCTTCATGTCTCTTCTACATCAACATGTGTCCCCTCTTCTTCATGTCTCTTCTACATCAACATATGTCCCCCTCTTCTTCATGTTCTCTTCTACATCAACATGTGTCCCCTCTTCTTCATGTCTCTTCTACATCAACATGTGTCCCCTCT
Source organism: Gymnodraco acuticeps (assembly GCF_902827175.1). NCBI lineage: Eukaryota > Metazoa > Chordata > Actinopteri > Perciformes > Bathydraconidae > Gymnodraco > Gymnodraco acuticeps. Next base: position 198,256 of record NW_022990353.1, on the reverse strand, counting down.
TCTTCATGTCTCTTCTACATCAACATGTGTCCCCTCTTCTTCATGTCTCTTCTACATCAACATGTGTCCCCTCTTCTTCATGTCTCTTCTACATCAACATGTTCCCCTCTTCTTCATGTCTCTTCTACATCAACATGTGTCCCCTCTTCTTCAAGCCTCTTCTCCATCAACATGTGTCCCCTCTTCTTCATGTCTCTTCTACATCAACATGTGTCCCCTCTTCTTCATGTCTCTTCTACATCAACATGTGTCCCCTCTTCTTCATGTCTCTTCTACATCAACATGTGTCCCCTCTTCTTCATGTCTCTTCTACATCAACATGTGTCCCCTCTTCTCCATGTCTCTTCTACATCAACATGTGTCCCCTCTTCTTCATGTCTCTTCTACATCAACATGTGTCCCCTCTTCTCCATGTCTCTTCTACATCAACATGTGTCCCCTCTTCTTCATGTCTCTTCTACATCAACATGCGTCCCCTCTTCTTCATGTATTTTCTACATCAACATGTGTCCCCTCTTCTTCATGTCTCTTCTACATCAACATGTGTCCCCTCTTCTCCATGTCTCTTCTACATCAACATGTGTCCCCTCTTCTTCATGTCTCTTCTACATCAACATGTGTCCCCTCTTCTTCATGTATTTTCTACATCAACATGTGTCCCCTCTTCTTCATGTCTCTTCTACATCAACATGTGTCCCCTCTTCTTGATGTCTCTTCTACATCAACATGTGTCCCCTCTTCTTCATGTCTCTTCTACATCAACATGTGTCCCCTCTTCTTCATGTCTCTTCTACATCAACATGTGTCCCCTCTTCTTCATGTCTCTTCTACATCAACATGTGTCCCCTCTTCTCCATGTCTCTTCTACATCAACATTGTCCCCTCTTCTTCATGTCTCTTCTACATCAACATGTGTCCCCTCTTCTCCATGTCTCTTCTACATCACAATGTGTCCCCTCTTCTTCATGTCTCTTCTACATCAACATGCGTCCCCTCTTCTTCATGTATTTTCTACATCAACATGTGTCCCCTCTTCTTCATGTCTCTTCTACATCAACATGTGTCCCCTCTTCTCCATGTCTCTTTCTACATCAACATGTGTCCCCTCTTCTTCATGTCTCTTCTACATCAACATGTGTCCCCTCTTCTTCATGTATTTTCTACATCAACATGTGTCCCCCTCTTCTTCATGTCTCTTCTACATCAACATGTGTCCCCTCTTCTTGATGTCCCTCTACATCAACATGTGTCCCCTCTTCTTCATGTCTCTTCTACATCAACATGTGTCCCCTCTTCTTCATGTCTCTTCTACATCAACATGTGTCCCCTCTTCTTCATGTCTCTTCTACATCAACATGTGTCCCCTCTTCTTCATGTCTCTTCTACATCAACATGTGTCCCCTCTGTGGAAAGAGACTCTGAAAGTTTCAGGATCAAAGATTCTCTCTCTTTTTGATCCATTTCTATAAAAGCCTGTCTGAAAATGAGCTGATCAGATTTCGGACACTTTATGATGTCATAACGATGTTTTGGCTTGTGTAACCATTAGCCAATCAGCAAGGTAACCAAGCACCTTGAGATGACGTTGTTTTTAAAGTGTGCTATATAAAATAAATGTATTATTATTATGTTCGTGACACATTATCATTTATTTAGCAAGAGAGGAAGAAGAACTAAAACGCCAGTGACCCAGAAACCAATCCTAATTACACTCTGTCATTAAAAATGAAACATTAGGACCGCTTACTTATTCATTTGAGCATCATCCTCTGAGCACAGCAACACAAATCAGTATATGAAGACATTGATCCGTGTATTGATCAAGAAATATCTTCTCTGCAGATGCACTTCACTGATTTGTACATGTAGGCTAAACTCACAACATGCTGCAGAGAAGGCAGCCATTTGAGCTGAGTGTGTGACTCAAGGGTTTTTCACTCTATAAACTGCCTGGCTCACTTTATTGTGAGAACAGTAAAACTGTCAGAAATCACATGGAGCAAATAGCCATAAAATCAAGGTTGTTTTGCAGTAAAAACACAATTGGGGATTTGAGCCTTTGCAGACCGTTTATAAACACACAAACCTATATAACACACTACAGGAAAGGGCCTTTAAAGGTCACCTTTTAGGCAATAGCATAGATCTCAGATATATTAAAATATATTAAAAAAACATGTCTATGAAGTGTTTTGCTCAAAACACCAAACAGATCATTCTAGCCATGCCTCATATCCCTCTATTTCACTTCCTGTTTCAAAAGTGCTGATTTGGGTATAAAGCTTTAAAGAGGAGGGGTCTGAGCTCATGCGGGACCCGGCAGCTACTGTCTAAACTAAATGCTGCCGTGATGAAACACCATATCATGGATTATCAAGGATCTGAAACAGTCTGGAGCTCAAAGGCTTTCTCTCTTGCCGGTTATACCACAAGGTGAGTTCCTTTTTACTTCCTGCTTCTTCACACACATGCTCTCCAGTACAGGTTAGCTCTGAGTGTTAGCGATGCTAATGTAAACACCGACCATATTACGTCCAAAACAGTCAGGCATTGTTTCTGATAGCAACGTTTCTGATCGGGCCGTGGGTCCACATTTCAGATATTACGTCATTTTTAGAGATTTGGGTACGGAGGAAAAGAGAGAGGGTTATATTTTCTGACGCTACGTAAGTTCCCTGACACACCGGGGACACATAGTTACTTGGCACTTTTTGCAAAACACTGCACACGGTTCTCTTAGTAAGATAAAGAAATGTTTATGTAGTTTTTGGTGCAGAGCTTAATTTTGAAGATATATGAGGTGTTTTGCACTTTGTGTGTGTAGTTTTGTGAATTGTAAATATGCCCTATTTTCCCAAAACGTGTTTTAGCAATTGAAAAAAACTGTAAACCTACATGAAGGTTACCTCACCCATGATCAATAGTATGGATTTTAACATATCTTCTAAGCCTGCATAGGGTAGGTGTGTGTAAATAATGCATGGATGGATATCAGTGTGTGTAAATTGAACGTACCCTATGGATTTTTCAACCACCAGTTATGTTTTAATGAGTAGATTTGCATTGATTGTGTCCTAACAGTACATAGAATAAAACTGCAGATGAATATATTGTCATGGTTTTGGATTTATGTTTTCATTTCCAGCTTTTTATTTTGAAATGTTTTCCTCCTTGTGTCTTGTCTGATCCTACTCCCTGGCCGTTTCTCAATCGCGAGTACACCTGCTGCAGAGCAACTATTTCAAGTATACTACGTCATAGAGTGGTGCAGAATGCTGGGCTTTTAACATGCATTTAAACAGTCCTTCGGCGCCACTCGATGACGTAGTATACTTGAAATAGTTGCTCTGCAGCAGTTTTACTTGCGATTGAGAAACGGCCTCAGTGTTTGCCTTCCTGTCGTTAGTTTCCCTCCTGTGTCTGATTGTGCCTCATTGTGTTCACCTGTTGCCCCTGTGTTTCTGCCTCCCCTGCCCAGCTGTGTCTTGTCCTGTGATTACCCTTCTGTGTATTTAGTCTTGTCTTCCCCTGTGTTCCATGTTGGTTCGTTGTATTTTCTCACTCTCCATGTTAGTCACTTAACTCATGCTACCTGTTTTTGATTCACGGTTTTTGTCTCGTTTTTTCATGTCAACGGCTTTGTTTAAATAAAGCTCGCTTTTGTTTGAAACCCGCTTCCCTTTTTAACTGCATTTGAGTCCTAATATTCCCGGATCCTGACAGAACGAACCAACCAGTAATGGACTCAGCAGTTTCTTTTTCTTTGGCTCAACAGGCGGATCACCTCAAGTACGCCCTAGAGTACATTTTTTATATTTGGTTGGCAGCCTCATCCAGACGGGCTAAAGAGGCTGCTTTGAAGGAGGCACGCCAGGAGGTTGCTCGCAAGCCCTGGCTCAGGAGCTCGTTGCCTGAGTGGCTTAAAACTGTTACAAGCAGCCCTGAAAGCTTGTCTCGAGCCTCTGACCCTTTCTTGGGGCCTTGGGAGGTCCGCGGATCCTCGGGAACATTTCTAAGAGACGCAAGGCCAAGATTCCAGCCCGTGCCCCAGCAGCCATGGCTCCGGCTCCAGTTCCGGCCCCAGCTGCCATGTTTCTGGCTCCAGTTTCAGCTCCAGTACTGGCTCCCCGGCCGATGCCAGCCCCCCGTGTCATGTCGGCGTTCCAGCCGACTCCAGCTCCCCGTGTCCTGTCGGCGTACCGACCGACACAAGTCCCCTCTCAAGTCCCCTCTCGAGTTCCCTCTCGAGTCTCCTCTCAAGTTCCCTCTCAAGTTCCCTCTCGAGTCCCTTCTCGAGTCCCCTCTCGAGTTCCCTCTCAAGTCCCATCTCAAGTTCCCTCTCCAGTCCCTACTCAAGTCCCTTCTCAAGTCCTTACTCAAGTCCCTACTCTATGTCCTGTGCCGTTGGGGGTCCAGCCGACTACTATTCTGCCGGGGGTCCTGCCAACCAAATGTCCTGTCCTGTTGGGGGTCCCTCCAACACCTGTCTCGCCGGGGGTCCTGCCAACTCTATGTGTCCCGTTGGGGGTCCCGCCGACTACTGTTCTGCCGGGGGTCCTGCCAACCCAATGTCCTGGTCCGTTGGGGGTTCCGCTGAGGGTTCTGCCAACTCTGTGTCCTGTTCTATTGGGCGTCCCGCCGTCACCTGTCTCGCCGGGGGTCCTGCCAACTCCTTGTCCTGTTTCGTTGGAGGTTCCGCTGAGGGTCCTGCCAACTCCATGTCCTGTGTCGTTGGGGGTTCCGCTGAGGGTCCTGCCAACTCCATTTCCTGTGCCGTTGGGGGTCCAGCCGACACCTGTTTCGTCAGGGGTCCTGCCAACTCCATGTCCTGTGTTGTTGGGGGTTCCGCTGAGGGTCCTGCCAACTCCATGTCCAATGTTGTTGGGGGTTCCGCTGAGGGTCCTGCCAACTCCATTTCCTGTGCCGTTGGGGGTCCAGCCGACACCTGTTTCGTCGGGGGTCCTGCCAACTCCATGTCCTGTGTTGTTGGGGGTTCCGCTGAGGGTCCTGCCAACTCCATGTCCAATGTTGTTGGGGGTTCCGGTGAGGGTCCTGCCAACTCCCTGTCCTGTTTTGTTGGGGGTTCCACCGGGTTTCCTGCCAACACCAGATCCTGTCCTATTGGGGGTCCCGCCGACACGTGCTACGCCGAGGGTCCCGCCAACACCAGCCCTTGTTTCGTCGGGAACACCTGTGACTATCCCGCTGACACCTGTTCCAGCAGGGGTCCCGCGGACACCATGTCCTGTCCTGTTTGGGGTCCCGTCGACACCAGCCCTTGCTCCGTCGGGGGTTCCACTGACACCAGCCCATGTTGCGTCCAGGGTCCCGTCTACGCCTGTCCCGCCAGGGGTCCCACCAGCTCCTGCTCTCAATCCCAGTGCTGCGATCCAGCTGACACTGGAGGGGTTCCATTGCGGCGTACGTCGTCCTCCGGAGCTGTCCCGTTGCCGCCTTCTTGCCCGACCTTGTGCCCGGCCTCCTGAGTTCCCCAGCGGCTTCTGCCCTCGAGCCCGGCCATCTGTCTTTTGCCGCTGCGGCCTTCGCCCTCATGCCCGGCCCCCTGAGTTCGCCCGCTGTGGCCTTCGCCCCTTTTTTAACTCTGTCTTGCCCCCGGGCTGTCCGCCCGAGACCCCCTCCTCAAACTCTGCCTTGCCCCCAGGCCGTCTGCCCGAGACCCCCTCCATGAACTCTGCCTTGCCCCCGGGCCGTCTGCCCGAGACCCCTTCCTGGTCCTCTGCCGTGCCCCCGGGCTGTCAGCCCAAACCCGTCCTCCAGACCCCCTCACCCACCCTTTTGGCCCTAGTTATGCGTTTTTACTTTTACTTCTTACATTTTGAACCCAAATACCTGAACTTTCTACTTCTTCCATGTTGAACACAAATACCTGTACTTTCTACTTCTTACATGTTGAACACAAATACCTGTACTTTCTACTTCTTACATGTTGAACACAAATACCTGTACTTTCTACTTCTTACATGTTGAACACAAATACCTGAACTTTCTACTTCTTACATGTTGAACCCAAACACCTGTACTTTCTACTTCTTACATGTTGAACTCAAATACCTGTACTTTCTACTTCTTACATGTTGAACTCAAATACCTGTACTTTCTACTTCTTACATGTTGAACACAAATACCTGTACTTTCTACTTCTTACATGTTGAACACAAATACCTGTACTTTCTACTTCTTACATGTTGAACTCAAATACCTGTACTTTCTACTTCTTACATGTTGAACTCAAATACCTGTACTTTCTACTTCTCACATGTTGAACTCAAATACCTGTACTTTCTACTTCTCACATGTTGAACCCAAATACCTGTACTTTCTACTTCTTACATGTTGAACTCAAATACCTGTACTTTCTACTTCTTACATGTTGAACACAAATACCTGTGCTTTCTACTTCTTACATGTTGAACTCAAATACCTGTACTTTCTACTTCTTACATGTTGAACACAAATACCTGTACTTTCTACTTCTTACATGTTGAACTCAAATACCTGTACTTTCTACTTCTTACATGTTGAACTCAAATACCTGTACTTTCTACTTCTTACATGTTGAACTCAAATACCTGTACTTTCTACTTCTTACATGTTGAACACAAATACCTGTACTTTCTACTTCTTACATGTTGAACACAAATACCTGTACTTTCTACTTCTTACATGTTGAACACAAATACCTGAACTTTCTACTTCTTACATGTTGAACCCAAACACCTGTACTTTCTACTTCTTACATGTTGAACTCAAATACCTGTACTTTCTACTTCTTACATGTTGAACTCAAATACCTGTACTTTCTACTTCTTACATGTTGAACACAAATACCTGTACTTTCTACTTCTTACATGTTGAACACAAATACCTGTACTTTCTACTTCTTACATGTTGAACTCAAATACCTGTACTTTCTACTTCTTACATGTTGAACTCAAATACCTGTACTTTCTACTTCTCACATGTTGAACTCAAATACCTGTACTTTCTACTTCTCACATGTTGAACCCAAATACCTGTACTTTCTACTTCTTACATGTTGAACTCAAATACCTGTACTTTCTACTTCTTACATGTTGAACACAAATACCTGTGCTTTCTACTTCTTACATGTTGAACTCAAATACCTGTACTTTCTACTTCTTACATGTTGAACACAAATACCTGTACTTTCTACTTCTTACATGTTGAACTCAAATACCTGTACTTTCTACTTCTCACATGTTGAACTCAAATACCTGTACTTTCTACTTCTCTCATTTTCCAAACAGCTGGTTCCTTTAGTCTGAATGTGTGTTTGATGCGTGATCATTATTCTTTAGAGTCATTGCGTGCCTATTGATTTGAACACGATCCGTGTATCCATCATTTCCTGGTCTTCTCTAAAGAAGAGGGACCAATGGAAACGTTGTCATGTTGCCGTTGTTCAGCATGGAAACATTCATTAGCTAACAATGACATTATTGTTCTATTAATATAAAGGGAGGTCAGGTACTCTTTAAAGCAGCTGCTAGTTATGGGTACTTTTGACTGAAGTACATTTCAAAGCTCCTTACTTTTACTTGAGTAAAGAAGTTTAGTCAGTACTTCTACTTTTACCAGAGTATTTTTTAAACATGAGTATCTGTACTTCTACTTGAGTAAAGAATGTGTGGACTTTTGCCATCTCTGCCTATAAAGACTGATCTGATTTACGTAAAGAGACATTTTATTCAACAGAAGACATTAGCCGTTAGCTCCACTCCCTTTATGTTCACTTCACCAGTGTTTCTCTCTATGCCTGAGAGCTAATGAATGCTGTGGAGACACTATTCAACATCAATTACCAATTATCAAAGAGACCTTGTAACTGGCTGCTCCTTTTCTTCAGAAAGTCTTTCTCTGCCACAGTGCAGATAAGGAGAAGACAAAAGCATTGCTGCTGCTGCTGCTGCTAAACAAAAGAAAAAGGCTTTCTTTTTTGTATTCAGCGCGGGCGAGAAAGAGTTATTGACAGGCAGAGACGAACGTCCGGGTTTTACTCCAGGTTTTAACCAAAGGATGTGTGCAGACTGAAGAGCATCTGTGTTATCCAGACTGTAGCTAAAGGATGCAGCGTTGGGAGGCGATGAAAGCCCAGCAGAGTCTTGGCAAAGGAATCAGAACAACCTTGAACAATTTATCGAGGCGTGGTGAATAAATCAAAAACCTGATCCAACGTCTTTTTAACGCCAGACGCCCACATGCATTTTTTTTGTCATTTAATAAAACAAAGGATCCTCTGCAACCTTCTTTGACTGTGTTGCGATTTCCATGGAAACGACACGTAGCTAGGCCATAAGGTTTGTGAATGCAGCACAGATTTAATCGAGGGGCAAACTGAAGTGTAGCTGAGGAGGGCAAGCGTATAAAAAACACCAAATAACAACAATTTAGTATTTCAACCGCGGCAGATTAGAGGGATTTCAAAGAGAATATTGGGCATGGGAGCAAAGAGGGATTTAATTATCTGTTCATTTGTTTAGCATTCAGGACAAATAATTCATTTCATAAAAGACATAAAAGGCTTTTTTTATTTTACAAGCCTGCTTATTAGAGGTTAGTCCTTATTCGGATATTCAAATAATGTCACTTTAAAGGTCACCTATCATGCTATTTGTAGGCAATAGCACAGGTCTCAGATATATACAAATATATTAAATATATCAAAATACAGATCACCCATTCTACCCATGCCTCATATCCCTCTATTTCACTTCCTGTTTCAAAAGCGCTGATTTGGGTATAAAGCTTTAAAAAAAAAAAAAAGGAGGGGTCTGAGCTCATGCGGGACCCGGCAGCTACTGTCTAAACTAAATGCTGCCGTGATGAAACGCCATATCATGGATTATCAAGGATTATTGCTGAAACAGTGGCCGTTTCTCAATCTCGAGGATTCTGGCTTCCAAGCCAATATTTCAAGGATGCTACGTCCTCGAGTGCCACCGAAGGACTGTTCCAATCTCAAGCATACTTGGAATTCCACCGAGGCCGCGTCCTTGGTTTGGGGGTAATTTCGAGGCTGCACATGGGTAGACTTCGCGTCCTTCAAATCCCCACAATGCTTTGCGCACGGACCAATTTCCCCAAATCTGTGGCGGAAAATGTAAGGCGGGGCCTCTCATATGACGCACACCTGCACACTTGCTAGCCTGTTCCACTCTTCGTTTTCCGATTGCCAGGAAGGATTCTTACCTAGCTTCTGAAGGAAGTGACTCGGAAGACATGTGCTACCAAGCAAGCATCCTCGCGATTGAGAAACGGCCAGTATGGAGCTCAAAGGCTTTCTCTCTTGCCGGTTATACCACAAGGTGAGTTCCTTTTTATTTCCTGCTTCTTCACACACATGCTCTCCAGTACAGGTTAGCTCTGAGTGTTACCCCGGGATTCCACCGGGTCTTTCTGCACCGCGTCATATTCCAGTTATAAACGACATGAATGGTGTGCAATCAGAAATGGGAACCTTTTTCTCCCATGAAAATACCTGGGATGAAAAGGTTCACATTAACTAAGTTCTAGTTCCGGATTTTTTTTGGTGTGAACGCACATTTTCGGAACTATACTGGGAAAAGTACTCCGGTATGAAAGCGCCTAATGATTATATAAGTTCAAACAAATGTATGTTTACGAGAGCAGCTCCAATGTTTATTTCAAAGTGATAGTAAGCATGGGTTTGATTGAGAGGGAAAAGCTTTTAAAATACAATAAAAGCACTAAAATAAAAACATCGATCCCATGTTTTACTTCTCATTACCCAGCGGTGCAGATTCAGGGCCCAAGGACACAATTAGAGGGGGACAGAAAAGGACATTTGCATGAATTAGACGGTGCTTTGAAAGAAACTAAGATGGCTTACAGGCGCACTGATCTGCCTTCTCTTTGAGGAAATAATGTAAAATAATATGCCGCGGTTGGGGTTGCTTTGATAATGCGAGGCACTCTCTGAAGAGCACTGAGAAGTTCAGACAAATGCTCTATGGGAGAAGGATAAAAAAGACCCGTCGCCAACACTACTATCATTAGTTAAAGCTAATTTACAAACAGCGGGACATCTGATTTATTTCAAAGTGTAATTTCACTTCCTTTATAAGGTTTGTAGGATCGTTTTGGTCTTTGGGTTTGTACTCCACAGAGAGAGGAAGGCAGCAGCAAACATCGATAGCTGGTTTCCACTCGTAATAACCAAAAGCTTCTTCCCTAGAGCAATAATCATTTCACTGAACTCTTGCACTACTACCCCTTAGTCTTCCTCCCCTGTGCAATATCCCATACATGTGCAATATATATCATTTGATATACTGTACACACAAACATATTAACTATACTCTACTTACTGGATTCATTCCTGCACTTTATTTGTCATTATTTCATGTTTGTATGAATGCTGCGGGTCTTAGTTGTTTGTTGTCTATTCTGAATGTTTTGATGTCACCTTAAAAAGGAGTAGCCTTCTCATTGTACGTGTATAAATGACAATAAATGCTTCTAATTTTATGTAATCTAAACTCTTCTAGTTGTGTGAATCTCCAATCTTATGTCTTGCTTTCAGTGTGTTATGAAGGTTGTTCTGCATGTAAACGGTCTGCAGAGTCACAAACCCTCAAAGTGCACCCTGTAGCGAGTAAAGCTCTAACACAGAGAAGACCTGTCTGTGCTGCCCCAGAACGCCTCGTTGGACATTCCTCTTTTTCCATTGTTTGCTTCCTGGGTTCTGTGACGTGTGAACACCCACATCAACAACAAATGACCGGATTGGCCCAAATGGACCAATCCTTGGAGCCCCTCACACACCAGGACCCCTTGGCTAACTAACAGGGAGTCCCATTGACTTGCATAGAGCTCCCTGAACGCTGGTAATAGACGAGTTGGGATGGTGGAGAAATGCTCTCCGCAGACCCATTCTCACAGCGCTATAAACCTTTTTCTTTCTCAATATCAAGCCTCACTTATTGTTTTTACTTCGGCTGTGAGTGTTTGTGTGCTCAGGATGAGTTTCGCTTGTTCTCGCTGTATCGCCGACCCGGAAACCTGTCCGCTCCTCGCAGCAACGAGCCTCGCAACGTCCCGACCAATCAGAGCACACTGGGCTCACAGGGAGGGTGGGGGGGCAGGATCTCCAACAAGCCGTTTAGGACAGAGTGAATACACAGACTATACAGAGACGCTGGATGAGAAACCAATGTGAGTTTGGAACATTGAACAATTTGAATCTATTCTAGTCGACCTCAACAATGGAATTATGATCAGTAGAAATGGCCATGACATGGGACCTTTATAGCGTATTTTGAAATGATCCATTAATGGAATAAACAAATAAATAAGCCGAGCTTAAACAGGATGCATATGTTAATGTCTGCTACGTTTCATCATCTAATTGGATCAGTGTTTCATTTGGTAACGTCCATAGATATATAAAGAGAACTGGATACAGCGTTCCTATGGAAGATGCTCGGTGGTGGATGAAGATAAAATGGCTTCAATATCGAGGATTAAACCCAAAAAACAAGGTGTATTTGTCCCCAAAATTCTTAAAATGTAATGTTTTCACCTCTGCACTTCTGAAATGTCAGAGACTGATATGTCAAAATGACGTAATACGACTAAAAATAAGTGGGGGAAATGGTTTGCCTCTTTAACTCGCATTCATCAGCCAAAAGACAAAGTGTAAATTCAGGGGAAATGGCAGCTTTAATGTGAAAATAAGGAAGTATATGACTAAAAAACCAGCACATTAGACATCTGTGATCCACATATGATCGTTGATTGTAGCACACAGTGTTTTAACTAATGCAATACAGCAAATACAAACTATTACAGTAGCATTAATACCTTTTATTGTAGCCGTTGACATCCAATACAGCTGCCAAAAGGCCTGTTGTACCCTGACAGCCTGCAAGTGAACATGCTGAATACTTCCATTACCTTGTCGGGATGTTTTGACATCATGTGCTCGTTTCACAGCTTTAAGACTGGCATCAATGGTTAGAAACTATTGACAAAACGTGGGATTTGTAGACGGTGTCTGTTATTTCCCCAGAGGCACTCTCAGGTTTCTGCTGAAAAACATACGCTCTGTGATTGGAGGTCTTTTGACATCACCGACCTCGCTCTGCTGACCCATAAACTTGGAGGGATGAACTGTAAAAACTGTGACTGGGGTCAATTAATTTTAAATAAATAATTTGTAGTAGCCTTTACATATTAAAAAAGACTGTGCATTTAGGAATCACATTGAGCTGAATTCAACAAATTTAAAATATTTATTAATTGCATTGTAATTACTTTTTTAATCTATAAAATCAGCTACGACATTTTGAGTAGAAATTAATTGAATTTGATGAGAGCCTCAAAAATGCAGAAAATGAATAGAAGTTAGCAGTGGCGTTTTTATATGTACAAAAGTGGTGGGGCACAAAACACTTAGATGTCTATAAGCTTCTGCAGTGAGGTTCATGGCTGGTGAGGCACTGGCACCGACTCTTCAGGTTTACAAATATTATATTTTGACCTAAATCAAAATATAATATTATTTTCAAAAGCTTTTTTTGTCTGATGCTTCAATTAATTTTAAACAGACAGTTCAACAGAAGGATACCCAAACATTTTAATTTGATCATTTAAATATTGAATTGTTCTCTCTTAGTAAGATCCCATTTTCAATAAAATTGCAGTCTTTCCTTGATTTGAAGATTAAGTCTATTTGCCTATCCTTCTGGACAAAAATCTCTATTACTTTTTTGTAAAAGTCCTCCTTATGTTCTTGTAGTTTCAGAAGTCTATCATAAATCTAATCTAATCAATAGATTTATGATTCGAAAATTATAAAAGTAGGGTAGACATGTGGATATTATCCGGCTGAACAAAACGTGCATTTATCTAACAGGTTTGTTTCCCACAGATCTTATTTGGAGCTATTTTCTAAAATCCTATGGAGAAATCTCATTGCTTTTTTGTCGAGGGAACCCATGCGCAGCTTACTTCCGGGTTTTAGGACGCGTCACTGCAGCTCTCTCGTCTCCTCTTCACACACCACACTTTTCGCGGCACACGTACTTACAGCCAATCAGCTCTGAATGATGTGAGATGACGTATGGTGGGGATGGCAGCACTATGCCCCTATGGTCATTATTTTTTTACCACACACATTAAATAGGAAAATATTCTGAGCATGCGCAGTGTAGTTTTTACAGTCACCATTGACTTAGGATCCTGTGCCCCACCTGCCCCTAATGACCAGTCGCCACTGGTTGTTCGTAAAATATGTAGATGTCCAATGTCCTACATCAGATGCCCCTATGGTCATTATTTTTTTACCACACACATTAAATAGGTAAATATTCTGAGCATGCGCAGTGTAGTTTTTTTTTACAGTAAGAGGGAGGGGCATGATCGGGTTTTGTCCCACATGGATCTAAACCAGTGTTTCTCAAACTTTTTCATTCCAAGGACCACTTAACCAATACAAAAACACTCGCGGACCACCTAACTCCACAAATATCAAAAAACACATCGTTTTTCTAGAACAGATTACAAATCGCCTGAAAATGCTACAAACAAGTGGCAACATGTGTAATGACGGTGTTGCGCTGGGCTATATCATGCAATCAAAAGTGAAACTTAACCTCGCTCCATTGCGGAGATATTCCCGCGAGAGTGCGGAAAACTGAAATGTATTTATTTATTTCAAATGTGAAATGTTACCAATAGACTCACGGACCACTAGGGGGCGCTCACGGACCACCAGTGGTCCGCGGACCACACTTTGAGAAGCACTGATCTAAACAGCTCAATAGGCACACACTGTAGACACTAATTAGAAGAACACAGACTAAAACAGCAATGTACAGACGAATCAGATGATTAAACATGATCTTAAAATATATTTTATGCATTTTTTGGTAATCATTATTTGTAATACTTTCTGCTGACACTAGGTGGGGCTATGTCGCCACTGGAAGTTAGAGCTCTTTAGTTATAATCTCTTCAAACTCCCGCCCATTTCGCGCCACATTGAAGTTCACACAGCCCACAGCCCACTGTGTTTGCTGCTTCGTCAAAGGTAAGAGCTGTTTAATTGTTGTAAGACATTTTTTAACCGGTAGTAGCTTAACATTGTTTTGCGCTATTGATTAACAAACATGCCAACTGTATTGCATTGTAGGCAAAACCTAAAACCACATTAAGCTGAGGGATGAAAGTTGGTAATTTAGTCCTCTTTATATTAACTAAAACTATTGCAAGGACTGAAAAAAGCTTGATACAATGCCACACTTTATGTCTTAATGTTCCACGGTAATGTTGTGACTTTTAAAGATACCAGGTAATGTTTTTCGACTTTTACTCTAAGTATCCACCCTTGCGTACAAGCTAGCTAGCATGTTACATTAGCCGACCTAAGCTAGCATGCTACATTAGCCGACCAAAGCTACCACGTTGTGTGGAGAGCAGTCACTCTGAGCACAGTAAGAAACGAACACAAACACTATTGCTTGGAGAAGAAAAAAAACAATTATATTCCTTACTCACCCAGTAAGGAATATAATTGTTTTTTTCTTTCTTCATAAATAACAATTTGGTGTTATTTATTTGTATGGAACCTCTGTTGCTGTGTTTTGTGCACACTGACTGTAGTATATATTAGGGATGCTCCGATCGAGATCGGCCGATACTCACTCTCTACCGATCGATCGGTGCTCTCTAAACATGCCGATCGCGAGAGCCGATCGCATGACGTAAAATACATGACACTTTTCTCTGTGCGCGGCAAAACATGCTCTGCAAAATGGCTTCACCGGTCTGGCATTATTTTAAGGTGTCCGAAAAAGAGAGTAAAATAGCGGAATGCAACGTGAAGCAGAAATCCTGCAGCTCCGCCCGCCGGACCGGTGAGCGGAGCGAAACACACACACAGGGAGAACCAGACCGCAGTTCATTTCCTCATATTCCAAACGAGAATTACGGTAGCAAATCACCCGGTTCTTTACGACCAGAACTATTAACGGGATACAAACCGGAGGAACCAGGCATGGAGGGAGGTGGCAGAGACAGTGGGTGAAACTGGTAGGTTTTCGCCTGTTTGGGGAGTTTATATATATATATTGTCCGCATAAAATCCCCGGGGTTTTTATATATACAGTCTATGGTTTTTTGCTTTGTATGTCGGGGGCGGGAGATTCATGTGATTGGTTGTTGGTCGAGTTGCTCGCAAAAAATCCCCAAGCTTTCAGACACGATTTTTGAAAAGCTGCTGTGTGGACGTACCGTAAGAGTTAGACCTAACACACTTAGCTATTTTATACCTCTGGAACAAGCTAAACTAGTTATTATAAATATATTTATTCTTCATTGTTGGGTCACTCATTACTGGATCAGTGAGCTGCATGAGATACTGACAGGCTGTCAGGAGAGGGAGAGAGGGGAGAGAGAGAGGGAGAGAGGAAAAGAGAGCGCTTCCGCTAATTTCTCCCGTGTTATTATCAAAAGTGAATGTAAACTTGAATAATGTACATCATTTGAATGTAATAATTAAGTTGATTGTTGTTTGTGGAAGCTCCAGTGAATGAGCCCCATTAACTGAGTTTTAAACATCACTTGAAATGGAAGATTTAAAGTGATGTTTAAATCTTCCATTTAGGCCCCGCCCACTCGATGCGATCGGTATCGGCCGATACTGATTCCGGCGATTGGCCCCGAAATTGGCGATCGGAGCATCCCTAGTATATATAGTATATGAGGTTACTGATGTGGCGCGGAGTGATACGTAGAGTCAATATTACCATGGCTGGATGTATATTAAGTTAATAAAGTCGTCTCATCTGAAGCTAAATTACTTTTAAATTACTTTTTAGCTATTATATTTCTTATATTTATGATGAATAAGCCCGTAAAAACCTAAATCAGTACAACACAAGAGTTATGTTGCCTCCTTGACAGTTGAACTTCATTTGATTGGCATCTTGCGGACACATATTTATTATTGAGTTGTCTTTGGTGTAAGTGATCAATGTTAATGTCTTTCAGTAAACAAATGTATTTTGAAATTGGCTTTGGAAGGTGGAACAATTATTCAAAGTAGTGATTATGACTACAACAATTTGTAGATTAATTTACAAATCCAGTTGTTTATTTTGATTAGCATATGTAATAATAATTTCATATCCCTTATCATTCTCTTTGTGTTTGTTATTTAAATGTTTTTTTAATTGTATTTATCTTGGTGGCACACCATGTGTGGTCTAATCTATAAGCTCTGTTTGTGATACTTTTGTCTTTTTACATTTTTCAGCAGGATGGCAGACATTGAGGCAAAGCTCCGTGTGATAATTGATGACCGAATTGAGAAGTTGGTACTTCCATCAGGAATCCCATCCACTTTGGAGGAGCTGCAAACTGTTGTGAAGGAGACCTTTGACATTTCTGATGAGTTCAGTCTTCAGTACTTTGACTCAGAATTTGAGGATTACTTTACCCTTCATAAAAGTGACGAAATCAAACACAAAGACACAGTAAAGGTTGTTTACGCTGAGCATATAACCCTCAACTTGGTTCCACTTGATGAATGTACAGACAATTCCTTTCTTCAACATTCAACTGATGCAGAGTCAACTGCATCGAATGTAGACTCTTCTGCTGGACAATCTTCTTCACAGGACACCATTATCCTTTCCAATCGAAGTGCCACAGAACGATGTCAGCCATGGCCAAAACAGTACCCTGTTCTACAGTTTGCATTTGAAACTGAGATGATCCTCGAAAGAGCCACTGAAGAATTCAAATACAACGGAACACCTCTGACCAACGCAAGGGTCAAGTCAGACATTCTCGAAACGCTGGCTAAAACTATATATACATATACAGCCTATCCATCAAGTGCACAGATAAGTGATGTTGCTGAGGCCCTTGTTAAAGGGGAAAGGAAACACCATTACAGCTATAATATTCCGGTAGTTTATTCATTTTACAATGGATATTGATCGTAATATTTAGGGAT
The DNA here is from genome assembly GCF_902827175.1 of Gymnodraco acuticeps. Lineage (NCBI taxonomy): Eukaryota > Metazoa > Chordata > Actinopteri > Perciformes > Bathydraconidae > Gymnodraco > Gymnodraco acuticeps. The sequence goes on along the minus strand of NW_022990353.1, from coordinate 181,230 downwards.
GCACGATATTGGTTTTTTGAAACCGATAACTTCCTGCTTCTCAAGACCGATACCGATAACCGATAATAATATATATATATATTAAATGTACCTGTAGTTTTTGCACACCTGGTGGTAAAAAAAAGACTAGTAGTGAGCAAATGACATGAGTATTACGACTATGAACAAAACAAAGCCAAGAACAGTTTTGACTCTCGTCAAGAGCCATCATTTCTATGATGAAGTTAGAGATCGTTTTAGCCCTGGGGTCGTCTCTGGCAAACGTCTTGCCTTTTTTAAAAGCCTCGTCGATAGGTAAAAGCCCCGGTGCCTTTGCAGCTGGCTTTGGATTCGCCACTAGTTTACACAATTAGGAACCAACGATTGGATCCAGTGGTCTGGCCATTGCTGGGTTTGGTTTCCTGTTCGTCTTCGTCCAGCTGCTCTAATGCCAACTGCCTCCAGCTACGCAGAGAGGCTTTGCCCGTCCAGTAGCCGACCCCCGGTGCTTTTCACTGCGTTGGCCGTTTTAGACGAGGCTGAGGATGATTTGCCCGCCGGTTTGCTCTTATCCGCTTTACCTTCCTTTCCAGCGAGACTTCCCACGGGGCTGCGCCGGGAAATGCGGCTGCCCAGGTGAATGCCTCCCGGCTTGACGCTCAGAGTCGGGGTCCCAATCCCTCCGCGAATCTTGGTGAGCGACCAACCGGGTACATCCTTCGGTCTGGCCGGGGAGGGTACAATACGCTCCTGACGACGACCGTTTTCTTTTGTTGGAAACCACTGGTGCATTGCACGCCATGTTGTTTGCAGCTGTATTGAGCTTTGGCCCAGGAAGCCGTACCCACACAGTGACGTCACTGGGAAAGTCCCGGATCGATGGAAGCGCCCAAGGTCATTAGGCGCGTATTTAAAAAATTTTATTCGCGTATCTCGATCGTTTACATTGGAAATAGACTAGATAAATACATTTCCTAATGGGAATATTGTCGCATGGAAAGCAGTTTGAAAAGTGTTTCCATTTCCCTTTAAGAAGTATGGCAAATTACCGCACCAAACTCCAAGGCTACGGTGTTCCTGAGGTGATGTGCAATGTTCCATCTTTACACCTGCAACCGCTAGGCTTAGAGAAAACACTTTCAGAAAGTAAACGTGTAAGGATGCAGGTGAGGTATCAGTGTGCTTCAGCACTGGGTGTAGCGTCAGTTCACTCACCAGGCACAGCTGGCAAGGCTCTTCGTTTTGGGTGAATTCTGGGGCTTTGTGGAAGTATTCCCTTAGCTTAGCCCAAACTTCAGAGGACACCAGCTTCCATTCTGTCTCCAAAATACTCAGACCCCCTACAGCAGGAATACACAATTAGGAACCAACGATTGGAGGTTGTTATATAGAATAGATAGAATTGGAGGATGAAGCCCTCCTAGTACCATTAGCAGTGGGCACCTATCGTACAGCGCCCGGGGAGCAGTGTGTAACAGACAACAGAATTGAAGGTCATTCTTAAAGTATTTCATTAAGATCATTCTGGATGCTGGTACCGTGAGTGCAGACAATGTCTTCATTGAAAGTCTTCATGTTATCCTCGTTGCCCTCTGAGAGCTCTGAGCCAATTTATATGTTTTCTGACAAACCTTTCCAAGGCCAATTGTATTTCAAGACAGAAACAAATTGGCATTCATGTCTCTCACCTTTGCTGTTGCTGTGTGGTCCCTGTCCAGTGGTCTGGCCATTGCTGGGTTTGGTTTCCTGTTCGTCTAGCTGCTCTAATGCCAACTGCCTCCAGCTACGCAGAGAGGCTTTGCCCGTCCAGTAGCCGACCCCCGGTGCTTTTCACTGCGTTGGCCGTTTTAGACGAGGCTGAGGATGATTTGCCCGCCGGTTTGCTCTTATCCGCTTTACCTTCCTTTCCAGCGAGACTTCCCACGGGGCTGCGCCGGGAAATGCGGCTGCCCAGGTGAATGCCTCCCGGCTTGACGCTCAGAGTCGGGGTCCCAATCCCTCCGCGAATCTTGGTGAGCGACCAACCGGGTACATCCTTCGGTCTGGCCGGGGAGGGTACAATACGCTCCTGACGACGACCGTTTTCTTTTGTTGGAAACCACTGGTGCATTGCACGCCATGTTGTTTGCAGCTGTATTGAGCTTTGGCCCAGGAAGCCGTACCCACACAGTGACGTCACTGGGAAAGTCCCGGATCGATGGAAGCGCCCAAGGTCATTAGGCGCGTATTTAAAAAGATTTATTCGCGTATCTCGATCGTTTACATTGGAAATAGACTAGATAAATACATTTCCTAATGGGAATATTGTCGCATGGAAAGCAGTTTGAAAAGTGTTTCCATTTCCCTTTAAGAAGTATGGCAAATTACCGCACCAAACTCCAAGGCTACGGTGTTCCTGAGGTGATGTGCAATGTTCCATCTTTACACCTGCAACCGCTAGGCTTAGAGAAAACACTTTCAGAAAGTAAACGTGTAAGGATGCAGGTGAGGTATCAGTGTGCTTCAGCACTGGGTGTAGCGTCAGTTCACTCACCAGGCACAGCTGGCAAGGCTCTTCGTTTTGGGTGAATTCTGGGGCTTTGTGGAAGTATTCCCTTAGCTTAGCCCAAACTTCAGAGGACACCAGCTTCCGTTCTGTCTCCAAAATACTCAGACCCTCTACAGCAGGAATACACAATTAGGAACCAACGATTGGAGGTTGTTATATAGAATAGATAGAATTGGAGGATGAAGCCCTCCTAGTACCATTAGCAGTGGGCACCTATCGTACAGCGCCCGGGGAGCAGTGTGTAACAGACAACAGAATTGAAGGTCATTCTTAAAGTATTTCATTAAGATCATTCTGGATGCTGGTACCGTGAGTGCAGATAATGTCTTCATTGAAAGTCTTCATGTTATCCTCGTTGCCCTCTGAGAGCTCTGAGCCAATTTATATGTTTTCTGACAAACCTTTCCAAGGCCAATTGTATTTCAAGACAGAAACAAATTGGCATTCATGTCTCTCACCTTTGCTGTTGCTGTGTGGTCCCTGTCCAGTGGTCTGGCCTTTGCTGGGTTTGGTTTCCTGTTCGTCTTCGTCCAGCTGCTCTAATGCCAACTGCCTCCAGCTACGCGGAGAGGCTTTGCCCGTCCAGTAGCCGACCCCCGGTGCTTTTCACTGCGTTGGCCGTTTTAGACGAGGCTGAGGATGATTTGCCTGCCGGTTTGCTCTTATCCGCTTTACCTTCCTTTCCAGCGAGACTTCCCACGGGGCTGCGCCGGGAAATGCGGCTGCCCAGGTGAATGCCTCCCGGCTTGACGCTCAGAGTCGGGGTCCCAATCCCTCCGCGAATCTTGGTGAGCAACCAACCGGGTACATCCTTCGGTCTGGCCGGGGAGGGTACAATACGCTCCTGACGACGACCGTTTTCTTTTGTTGGAAACCACTGGTGCATTGCACGCCATGTTGTTTGCAGCTGTATTGAGCTTTGGCCCAGGAAGCCGTACCCACACAGTGACGTCACTGGGAAAGTCCCGGATCGATGGAAGCGCCCAAGGTCATTAAGCGCGTATTTAAAAAATTAATTCGCGTATCTCGATCGTTTACATTGGAAATAGACTAGATAAATACATTTCCTAATGGGAATATTGTCGCATGGAAAGCAGTTTGAAAAGTGTTTCCATTTCCCTTTAAGAAGTATGGCAAATTACCGCACCAAACTCCGAGGCTACGGTGTTCCTGAGGTGATGTGCAATGTTCCATCTTTACACCTGCAACCGCTAGGCTTAGAGAAAACACTTTCAGAAAGTAAACGTGTAAGGATGCAGGTGAGGTGTCAGTGTGCTTCAGCACTGGGTGTAGTGTCAGTTCACTCACCAGGCACAGCTGGCAAGGCTCTTCGTTTTGGGTGAATTCTGGGGCTTTGGGGAAGTATTCCCTTAGCTTAGCCCAAACTTCAGAGGACACCAGCTTCCGTTCTGTCTCCAAAATACTCAGACCCTCTACAGCAGGAATACACAATTAGGAACCAACGATTGGAGGTTGTTATATAGAATAGATAGAATTGGAGGATGAAGCCCTCCTAGTACCATTAGCAGTGGGCACCTATCGTACAGCGCCCGGGGAGCAGTGTGTAACAGACAACAGAATTGAAGGTCATTGTTAAAGTATTTCATTAAGATCATTCTGGATGCTGGTACCGTGAGTGCAGACAATGTCTTCATTGAAAGTCTTCATGTTATCCTCGTTGCCCTCTGAGAGCTCTGAGCCAATTTATATGTTTTCTGACAAACCTTTCCAAGGCCAATTGTATTTCAAGACAGAAACAAATTGGCATTCATGTCTCTCACCTTTGCTGTTGCTGTGTGGTCCCTGTCCAGTGGTCTGGCCTTTGCTGGGTTTGGTTTCCTGTTCGTCTTCGTCCAGCTGCTCTAATGCCAACTGCCTCCAGCTACACAGAGAGGCTTTGCCCGTCCAGAAGCCGACCCCCGGTGCTTTTCACTGCGTTGGCCGTTTTAGACGAGGCTGAGGATGATTTGCCCGCCGGTTTGCTCTTATCCGCTTTACCTTCCTTTCCAGCGAGACTTCCCACGGGGCTGCGCCGGGAAATGCGGCTGCCCAGGTGAATGCCTCCCGGCTTGACGCTCAGAGTCGGGGTCCCAATCCCTCCGCGAATCTTGGTGAGCGACCAACCGGGTACATCCTTCGGTCTGGCCGGGGAGGGTACAATACGCTCCTGACGACGACCGTTTTCTTTTGTTGGAAACCACTGGTGCATTGCACGCCATGTTGTTTGCAGCTGTATTGAGCTTTGGCCCAGGAAGCCGTACCCACACAGTGACGTCACTGGGAAAGGCCCGGATCGATGGAAGCACCCAAGGTCATTAGGCGCGTATTTAAAAAAATTAATTTGCGTATCTCGATCGTTTACATTGGAAATAGACTAGATAAATACATTTCCTAATGGGAATATTGTCGCATGGAAAGCAGTTTGAAAAGTGTTTCCATTTCCCTTTAAGAAGTATGGCAAATTACCGCACCAAACTCCGAGGCTACGGTGTTCCTGAGGTGATGTGCAATGTTCCATCTTTACACCTGCAACCGCTAGGCTTAGAGAAAACACTTTCAGAAAGTAAACGTGTAAGGATGCAGGTGAGGTGTCAGTGTGCTTCAGCACTGGGTGTAGCGTCAGTTCACTCACCAGGCACAGCTGGCAAGGCTCTTCGTTTTGGGTGAATTCTGGGGCTTTGGGGAAGTATTCCCTTAGCTTAGCCCAAACTTCAGAGGACACCAGCTTCCGTTCTGTCTCCAAAATACTCAGACCCCCTACAGCAGGAATACACAATTAGGAACCAACGATTGGAGGTTGTTATATAGAATAGATAGAATTGGAGGATGAAGCCCTCCTAGTACCATTAGCAGTGGGCACCTATCGTACAGCGCCCGGGGAGCAGTGTGTAACAGACAACAGAATTGAAGGTCATTCTTAAAGTATTTCATTAAGATCATTCTGGATGCTGGTACCGTGAGTGCAGACAATGTCTTCATTGAAAGTCTTCATGTTATCCTCGTTGCCCTCTGAGAGCTCTGAGCCAATTTATATGTTTTCTGACAAACCTTTCCAAGGCCAATTGTATTTCAAGACAGAAACAAATTGGCATTCATGTCTCTCACCTTTGCTGTTGCTGTGTGGTCCCTGTCCAGTGGTCTGGCCATTGCTGGGTTTGGTTCCCTGTTCGTCTTCGTCCAGCTGCTCTAATGCCAACTGCCTCCAGCTACGCAGAGAGGCTTTGCCCGTCCAGTAGCCGACCCCCGGTGCTTTTCACTGCGTTGGCCGTTTTAGACGAGGCTGAGGATGATTTGCCCGCCGGTTTGCTCTTATCCGCTTTACCTTCCTTTCCAGCGAGACTTCCCACGGGGCTGCGCCGGGAAATGCGGCTGCCCAGGTGAATGCCTCCCGGCTTGACGCTCAGAGTCGGGGGTCCCAATCCCTCCGCGAATCTTGGTGAGCGACCAACCGGGTACATCCTTCGATCTGGCCGGGGAGGGTACAATACGCTCCTGACGACGACCGTTTTCTTTTGTTGGAAACCACTGGTGCATTGCACGCCATGTTGTTTGCAGCTGTATTGAGCTTTGGCCCAGGAAGCCGTACCCACACAGTGACGTCACTGGGAAAGTCCCGGATCGATGGAAGCGCCCAAGGTCATTAGGCGCGTATTTAAAAAAAAAAATGTGCGTATCTCGATCGTTTACATTGGAAATAGACTAGATAAATACATTTCCTAATGGGAATATTGTCGCATGGAAAGCAGTTTGAAAAGTGTTTCCATTTCCCTTTAAGAAGTATGGCAAATTACCGCACCAAACTCCGAGGCTACGGTGTTCCTGAGGTGATGTGCAATGTTCCATCTTTACACCTGCAACCGCTAGGCTTAGAGAAAACACTTTCAGAAAGTAAACGTGTAAGGATGCAGGTGAGGTGTCAGTGTGCTTCAGCACTGGGTGTAGCGTCAGTTCACTCACCAGGCACAGCTGGCAAGGCTCTTCGTTTTGGGTGAATTCTGGGGCTTTGGGGAAGTATTCCCTTAGCTTAGCCCAAACTTCAGAGGACACCAGCTTCCGTTCTGTCTCCAAAATACTCAGACCCTCTACAGCAGGAATACACAATTAGGAACCAACGATTGGAGGTTGTTATATAGAATAGATAGAATTGGAGGATGAAGCCCTCCTAGTACCATTAGCAGTGGGCACCTATCGTACAGCGCCCGGGGAGCAGTGTGTAACAGACAACAGAATTGAAGGTCATTGTTAAAGTATTTCATTAAGATCATTCTGGATGCTGGTACCGTGAGTGCAGACAATGTCTTCATTGAAAGTCTTCATGTTATCCTCGTTGCCCTCTGAGAGCTCTGAGCCAATTTATATGTTTTCTGACAAACCTTTCCAAGGCCAATTGTATTTCAAGACAGAAACAAATTGGCATTCATGTCTCTCACCTTTGCTGTTGCTGTGTGGTCCCTGTCCAGTGGTCTGGCCTTTGCTGGGTTTGGTTTCCTGTTCGTCTAGCTGCTCTAATGCCAACTGCCTCCAGCTACGCAGAGAGGCTTTGCCCGTCCAGTAGCCCTGACCACTGACACACATCCACACACCATTCATTTAGATATGCAATTCTGGATTGCTCATTGAGGGTTCCATCTTATGAAAGAACTGCACTGGTTCTGAAATACCTCTCTTAAAAACGTAAGAGGCCTGCAGATCAGAAGTCTGCAAAAAATGTCAAAAAGCCACGAAAGGCAGTTAAACTACCTCCCGCCTTACCCAGCAAGAGAGGACGAGGAAAGTCAAGAACAAGAAAGGATTCAGTTGCTTTCGGAAGTAATGAAAAGGGACAACAACAAACTGATAAAAGACAAAATGGCAAAAACGTTTGCACACAGAAGAAACAAAATCATCAACCAATCACCCAGTATAGAGGACATCAAAGCCAGATGGCCCGCTCTATGAGGCATCTCATGTGAGTTGCATTATAATGACATGGTTATACACTTTGTATTACTATAGTTTTAAATAATCCTTGGAAGTGCAATTTTGTAAGAACAATATACTTGTACACTAATATTTGAAGATTTAATTCTGGTTTTATTTGTCTTAGATCCAGGATGAGTTTCAGAGAATTACAATGGTGCAGCTAGATTCAAAGTTCATGTCCAAGCTGGATGAACACACTCCCAGGCTTCTGAAACGTTTCCACTCAAAGGGAGGCAGCATGGGCTTACAGTTGCAGGCTATTCTTCTCATGGTATGTTATAATGAGTATAATGTTTGCTACCTGTTTTTTGTTGAGACTTTTTGAAATGTTTTGTAAATGTTATTAGATTCAGAATGTATTCAAATTCATTAAGTTTAGTTGTTGACATTGTTGGAAATGTGTATAATCAATAATGTGTTTATCATAAATGTAGACTTTATGGCAAAACGATTGAATTCCTGTAGATTGTACATGAGCACATATTTAAAGTGGTGCACATTTTGCTCACTACCAAAAGTTCAGGTTTGAGACTTGCCAAAAAGTGCTTTGATATCGCTGATTCTGTATAACGTTGTTAATGGGATACCAAAACCCGAGACCTGCAATGGTTATGTTTTTAACAGTTGTTTTAAGCACACAAAAAGGTAGGCTGGATTAGAAGTGACGGGAAGCCTTTCATTAAACTAGTCAATCACATCAAGCACCCTTAATAGGGATTTAATAGTTATCTAAGGAACCTAGGTAGCTTTGACACATTTTAGTTAAATGGACGCATTTTACACCACTGACTTTAGTAACGTTTATTTTGGTCATTTCAGGCTCTAAGCAATCCCAGCATCGACATGAGCAGAGGTCTTGTAATTCGGTGTCTGATGGTCTACCTCGGGGAGTCCACAGACCACCTCCTAAAACAGTATGATGTAAGTTGAATTGTTCAAATATAAAAAGTGGAATTGAATCTCTTATTTTTCACACGATTCATGTGTTGACAGGAAAAATGTACGTGCAGTCTCTGTTCATCTTAATTAACTTAATAACCTAAATAAACTCAACAATTTAATTGAATGAATATAAATGGTATGCTTTTAATATAAATATTTATTTAGACATTTACTATCATACAACAGTGATAGGTATTAATGGATTATAATAGACAAAGAGGATCAAACAAAACCACAGTCTGTGGAAACCTTAAAGGGGACCTATCATGCAAAATGCACCTTTGGACGTCTTTTATACATGAATATGTGTCCCCGTTGTTCCAGGGAACTCACCAAGTGTCAGAAAACACAACCCTCTCTATTTTCCTCCTTCGCCAAATCTCTAAAAAAGGGGCTGAAACGGATCTGAAAAAACCGGATCCAGATTTCAACACTTTCCTACGTCACAAAGAGACGTGCTCCGCTTATTGGTCAACTCTCCACCTATCAGGGGAATGAGCCACGGCCACGTGCATTGCCAAACCTCTCATTCGCATATAGGCTATCGGCAGGCTAAATCAACTCCAGTCACATCTGTGTTTTTGTCTGCTCTTGCCAGGATGTCTAAGCGAGTTAAACTTTGTGCTGTTGTTGGCTGCAAGACTCGAGAAGGGGGACTGCATGCAATGCCATCAGTGGACAAAGAAAATAATCTGTGGCTAGACTTCATTTTCAAGGGACATGTGCCAGAAGACCACGGCAGATTTCTGTTTGTGTGTTCCAAACATTTTACCACGGACATGTTTATGAACTTCTCTCAAGTCCAACACGGATATGCCTCCAAGCTAATGCTAAACCCGGGATCAATACCAACCATCCGGGAGCAGGCCAGTGAGGACACATCCAATTTTGAAGCTGTAAGTTTTTATTTAGCGGTGTTTTTCCTGATAAAGCTATCTCTAGCTTGTAGTATGTAGCATGTAGCTTCGCCGTATCAATGTCGCCTCAAACCCAAATAGTAATCGGTTAGGTGTTTATATGTTTTTATAACATTTTATATTGTACGCTCCGCAGTCTTTGCTTTGTCTTTTATTTTAATTATCAGGCATTTGCTAACATGTTCAGACATACTGCCGTAATGGCGATCTGTGTGAAGGCTGTTATTAGTATTGTATATCCTCTAAAATCATATTGAGTAAGTTATAATAACAAACGTAATCTTCTGTAGGTAAGTGCCGTTTTTTCCAGCGTTATATGTAAAAGCTTTTGTGATTGTAGTCTGTAAGAACGATCAGATCTGTAAGCTAAGCTACGCTACGCTAATGAGACATGCCGTTTTTTCCAGCGTTATATGTAAAAGCTTTTGTGTGTTTACTTGTTTACGCACATGAATATAAATGGGGATGTGTTAGGATACAACACTGTGTGTATGTATGTGAGGGGGGACACACACCATGAGTAAAACAGAACTAAAGCCCCTTTGGTCTGTTGTTGTTGACGAGGCCTTACCTAGCAACAGGCTAATTAGTGGCTAGCACTCATTACAGTCAGTCTACTGAGCTCAGCCCCTCTCCAACACATCATCTGTATTGAGTCAGAAACACAGCATGCACGTTACGGTTCAAAACTAACTCAGATTGGAAAAGGCTAAGCAAAGAGCTTTGCTAAATAGAGAGTTTTAAGCCCCCATCTTTTGGGATTTCAGACGATATTTATCCAAATAGTATTTTCTCATCCTGAATACTAAATTGAGATGATTTTGTTTTCTTCTTTACAGGCCAGCACCTCACATGCTACCAGCAGATTACCTGTGATGACAGATTCTGCATGTCAGACTGACCCACCCAAGTACCGTACTGTTCGTACACAGCTATCCTCGAGGACTCTTGGTTCACATCGAAGTACAGGTTAGAAGCACGTTTTTCAAATGTTCTTTGGATACATCTTGACATTCTGATGTTGTAGCCTTTAATTTGTGTGCTTCTAATTGTTGTAAAATATTTTTATTTTATCTTTTGTTTTGTTTTTAATGTCAAATACAATTATGTTACAGCTGTCCAGGCTAAAATTCCCTGCAGAAGCGTTGGTGTCGAAACACTTCCGTTGGAAGTGCCAGTGCCCTTTTTAACATCCACCCCCTTAAAGAGACCACCAAAGAGGCCCCGTGTGGATCTTGAAGAGGAATACGAAGATCCATTTGAGGGAAGCTCTTCTTTGGTGTTTTCCGAAGGCCAGGATGCAACTTATGATCCAGCAGAATCCATAACAAATGCTACAGAAACAACAGCCATGTCGTAAGTTACTGAAATATCACTATGTGTGAGTTTGTCTATGTATTGTATTTTTTGCTGTATATAATTCAAACATTGATAATAGGGAAACACCAAAGATCTCTAAAGCAACAATCTGTGTGATGGATCTTAACTTCTATTTTTTTGTTTTAGTGGTCAAGAACAAAACCCCCCCCAGACGATCAACACATACATCGTGTATGAGACCTGCCTCATGGAGCTTTTTGAATCATGTCCTGTGTGCAAGCGTGTGTGTGATGTACAAACCAGAAGGATCGGTACATTCATATCAGTGCAGCAGCTGTGCCCCCATTGTCAGTTTACAAGAAACTGGAATAGCCAGCCTGTTCTTGGGAGTACTCCAGTTGGAAACCTGCAGCTATCAGTTGCAACATATGTCAACGGAGCATCTTTCTACAAACTTTCAAAGGTAAATTAACTGCAGAAGATTGTTTTGCCAATGTTTGAAAATGCAAATGTTGTTGTTGAATAAGATAGGACAAGGTAACAATAACAACAGTGAGAAAAGGTGGGAATAGGGCACTGTTAGGTAACGACCCATGCTAATATGTAAAGATCTTTTGGGAGGGTGGTGTGGAGAAAGAGAAGAGATGTGAAAGGGGCACTGTAGAGCAAGCACCCCTAATGACATGTTCAGCTCTTTCCCTGTTTAAAAAAAGGGCAGCTCATTTGCACTTTCCAGGTTCTCCTCATTGACACATCTATAGGTGATCTTTGAGATTAAAATGTATTCTTGCGGTTTTCTTTCAACCATTAGGTCTTCAAAGCAATGAATATGCAGCTATGCAAATACAACCCCTTCCGAAGGCATGCCAGGATGTTCATTGAGCCAGCGATTGTTTCTTACTGGCAAAAATCACAGGAAGGCATGCTACAGAAGCTCCATGCAGAGGAGAAAGTGATAGTTGGTGGTGATATGAGGGCTGACTCCCCAGGTATGTATTTTTTATATAATTCACATTTTACATTTCAGAAAGGGGTTTCACTATGTGTGATTTGTTCAATTAATGGTTCCTGAAAAACATATGCTAAACACTACAAGCAAAAATACAAATTCACCATCCGCAGAGAAAAGTAATTACTGTAAAACATATTTTCACAGGCCACTCTGCAAAGTTCGGAAGCTACACTATGATGGACCTGAAGAACAACAAAGTCGTTGACCTCCAGTTGGTTCAGGTAAGTGGGGTGAAATGAAATATCAATGTTTTTTTCTTTAACACTGTTTGCACGTTATATTTAAAATGTGTGTATCAATGGTTATTTGTATGTGTCATAACAGAGAGGTTGGTGGAAGCTACCACATGGAGTTAGAGGGCCTGAAAAGGAGTCTGGAGTTGTTAAAGGAAGGTGGTGTGACTCTGGACTGTATTGTCACGGACAGACATCTGCAAATTCAGAAATTCCTAAGGGAAAGCAGCATCACCCAATTCTTTGATGTGTGGCACATAGAAAAAGGTATTTTTCTTTATATTAATTTCCATGTAAATACAATCATTATTTTATTTAGACACAAACCCGGCTTCCTACAATCGCATTAGTATAATAATATTTTGAGTAAACTTGTATGTATATTAACTACATGTTAAATGTATTTATTAGGGATTTCTAAGCAACTGGAGAAGGCTGCAAAAAAGAAGGACTGCGAAAAACTTCGAGGGTGGGTGAAGAGTATAAGAAACCACATATACTGGACTGCAGCAACCTCCACCACCGGGCCTGAGAGAGTGGCCAAATGGACTTCCATCCTGAACCACGTGCAGGATATCCACTCTCATGATGACCCCCTGTTCCCCAAGTGCCTTCATCCACTGCGCATTGCGCAATACCAATGGATGGCTGCAGGTATGTTGTTCATAAACCATATTACATTACTCCTCTATAAATATTTGTAAGGGACAACTATTGAATACAGGATGTTGTCAGACACAATCTATAAAGCATGACAATTCAAATATGACTTTGATTTTCAAATTCTTAGGAACGCCGGCCTTTCACAAGCTGGAGACAATTCTCTCAACCAAGAGGATTTTGAAAGCTGTGGCCAAACTCAGCCCACACCACCAGACTTCATCTTTGGAGTCATTCCATGCCGTCATCCTGCGCTTTGCTCCAAAGAATGTTGTGTTTCCATTTCTTGGAATGTTGTGCAGGTAAAATAAACCATAGTTACTTACTAATTAGTGACAATTTGTACATTCTTTGCTATTATTTACATTTTTTTTGTACTCATGGCGGAAATGAAAGACTGTACCTGGCAGCCCTGCACTACAATGAAAACGCTGAGCGTGCACAAGCCACTACATCCACTGGAAAGCCTCTGTATAAACTGCAGTTCCCAAAGGCCAGGAAGGGAGAATGCAGAGCAAAACCAGTAAAGACTGACCCCACATTCTGTAAGTGTTTAAAATATTTATTATACAACTATTTACAAATATAAAATAAATAAATTAAAAAGAACTTTCAGTTTTGTACATGCATATACTAATGTAAACCACATTTTTTGTTGTGCTTTTTTTAACATTGCACAGGCTACGTGGCCAACTTGATGGACCTCATCTTCGACCAAGTCTTTGTGGACCCTGCACCATTCACACAGGAGCTTCTGAAGATACCCATCCCAGAGGACCTGTGTTCCCAATATGAGCGACCTGACAGGGAGGAGGTCATCTCCGGGTATGCTACTCGGTTCAATTTGGCTGCTGTCTGAACCCAACATAGATATTTCGCGGATCAGGAAACTCTCTGCGAATCCTGAGGACAACGCAGGCCGGAATCACCACTCTGATCCTGCGTCCAAGGAAGCCCCAGCACCAGCTCACAAATCTTCTGTAGGCTAGATACCTGTGACGCCTGAAATCATTAAAAAATATATTTAGTGTCATTTAATACAAGTACATTTAGTTTTTTTTTATGGGTTCAAAGAACCGTTCATTTTGACAATAAAGTTCAGAGTTGATATCAAATGTGTCGTGATTATTCATGTTTGGATGGGTAAAGAATATTCTGATTTCAAAAGCATAAGGCTGTGTGTGGACTTTTTTTGTCGTGCACTTGGGTGTGTTATGCCATTGCTGTGTAATAATATATATATATATAATAGTACATGTACAATGAAAGATTGCATAAAGCCATATACACCAGTATTTATTTCCATGAACAATATTAGCATTCGTTTTACAATTTCAGTCAAAACAAACAAACCACTCACTGCTCTATTTGCCTCAACTGTAGTCCACCATGTTCAGCTCTGTAAATATTAAATGCATTCTGCAGGGAGAACACATTCAGGCACACAGGCTCCAATCCAGGATGGTCCACCATACAGGTTACAGAGTCCTCAAGTTCCTGTATCCGTCTTGACACCTAGTGTGATAAAGATATATTGAATGACATGTTAAAAATGTATTCTCTAAACAGACAACTTAGTGAAGCTATCAAAAATGTTACCTGTGGTATCTCCATACAGCACACATTCTCCGGTTCAGAAGGCATCGTGGCGCAATTTGCACATGTACACCTGTAGAAAGAAGTCAATAACTGAGCTTTTAAAAACACATGAAAATGAGGCGAAGCCTGCGAGCTAGTTCAGGCAGTCAACTCGAGCACTTATGCTGCATTCATACATAACGCCCCTTGCCACTCTACAACCAACCAAACAGAGTCTCCTTAATACGCCGCTCTATTTAACCTGCCAGATCTCTCTCCATGCATTGCTTGCTGCTGCTATTGCTGCAGCTACCTCTACGTCGCTGCTGCTTGCCTGCCCCAGCTTCCACCCCAGCTTCCACCTGTAGGCTCGGGGGTTAGTTATTTGATCATCACTCATCGTGCTATGTATATCTATGGAGTGATGATGCCCGAGCCTAGTCGCCAAACTTAACTATATGCTGCTTCTAATAAACATGTTAAAGGAACACGTGAGTTGTCTGACTGAACTACACACATTGCTGACAACTGAGGTGTTGTTGGAGTTATACTTGTTATCACCCTAAGTTATTGAACTTTCCAACGGTTGTTGCACGATGTTGGAAGAAAAGGACTGTAAACTATTAATAAACGCAATGAGGCCATTGTATATATGCTGAAAATATGAATGTCTCCCTTTATAAATATGTATTGCTGTTTTTGCGTTACAAACTATAAGTTACAAACTGTACACATTGCATTCTTGCTAATTAGCCAACATATGAACGGAATAAGTAGCAAGCATCGTAACAGAGTAAAATAAATAGGGACAACAGCTTGTCAACTAACCATTCAGAAACGTCCTGCTGCAACCGAGATGTTTCCACCTCCACCAAAACCTCCGCTGCTTCAGGGTCAGTCTCTGGATCAAATTCATAATATGCTTGAACACATGCATTGCTCTGAGATGACATGTTTATTCCACACGTAATCACAGCAAGCATGGTAACGTGACTCTCGCCAGCGCATGCCCCGCTCTTCTGCAGGGGGGCGTGGTCAGCTGCTGCTCAGAATTTTCAAAGACAGGCTTGGAATAGAGCGAAAATGAGCGAAACGAGGCATGGCTAAAAAATGATCCGTTTGGTATTTTGAAAAATAAAATGTATAAATATACCTTATATAGGTATGGTCATACACTATATCATTTAAATATAGCATGATAGGTCTCCTTTAAGGGAAAGTGAAATGTTAAGGCCATGTTAAAACTGTTACGTGCTGCTTTGTTAGAGGCTTGCACTGTTGTTTAATGTAGAAGGATCTCACTTTAAAGCCTACTGTGTTCCTGTCTTGCTGGGGTCCTAGTTATATATTGTGCCCTGTTTCACAGGCGGCCAGTTTTACTCGTATGCACAAATAATTGGTATTATTTGTTTTGTGAACTTTTTTCTTGTTTTCTTGTTGCCCTCACAGAGGGACATTTAAACACAGATTCTAATTATATAGACAATAATACAAAAAGAAAAAACGGAGTTAAAATATAGGGAATCCCTTTCCCAAGACACCATGTATACACATCACATACATTCATACATTCCTAATCATCTACAAATGCACCAAGGTGTGCATATGTAAAAGCTTAATTTACATTAATGATAAATAATTCGTATTCTGCACAAATAAATATACCTGCTGTAAGTTATATGCTTGGTGGTTTGTCAACTGAATGTGTATAATGTCTGTGCCAATAAGAAGGTGACAGGATTAGGTATAGAAATGTATGAAAACAAAGTGACATCTAATATTATTAAGTACATTTTAATTAATTTCAGCCAGATATTAAGTAAATATAAATTAATTTCGAACAGATATTCAGTAAATATAAATTAATTTCACAAAGATATCCAGTACATGTTAATCATTTTTACCCAAATTGTTAATTAATTCAAATCAATTTATCTTTGATAATTAGTAAATATAAATCAAATTCTACCAGATGTTTAGTAAATCTAACTTAAGTTTGTTCAAATAATAGCTTAATAAAAACTCAATTAAAATGAATAAATATAACACATTTTGACTGTTTCTTCAATTAACATTTACTTAATATAATTATATTTTATTAACTTAAATTTATTTAGAACTTTTTTATCAAATTGTTGTGTTTCAAATCTAATTAATTATATTAAGTGTCACTTTGTTGCCACAATTTTATTAAGTAACTATAGGTCACAGTTTTTACAGTGTGTGTGTGTGTGTGTGTGTGTGTGGCCTAGCATTACTATCCTTGTGGGGACCTAAATCTGTTTATATAGTCACGTGTGGGGACTCGCCTCCCTCATGGGGACAAAATGGAGGTCCCCATAAGGGGAATCATTAGGGTGAAGACTTGGTTAGGGTAAGGGTTAGGGTTAGATATGTGTTGGTTATGGTTAAGGTTAGGATAAGTCTCCAGGAAATGCATGTAAGTCAATGTAATGTCCCCTGAAGTGATGCATACATGGTGTGGGTGTGTGTGTGTGTAGGTTTGTGTGTTTTTGAGCGTAGGTTTGTGTGTGTGTGTGTGAGTAGGGATGAGTGTGTGTGAGTAGGGTTGTGTGTGTGTGAGTAGGGGTGTGTGTGTGTAGTTTTGTGAGTAGGTTTGTGTGTTTGTGAGCACAGGTTCGTGTGTTTTAGTGTGTGTGTGTGTGAGTAGGGATGAGTGTGTGAGAGTATGGTTGTGCGTGTGAAAGGAAAATGTGAAGCAGATTCATGCGCGAATGAATGCTTGTGTTTCCGCTATTTCTTTCTTTCTTTGTATCTTAAATCAAAAACCCTGACTGAAAAACGGTCTGAGACGCTATGATGTACCCCAGCACTGTCTAAAGTTTAAACATTTTAAGTTCTTTTATTTCACACAAAGAGAATATTGGAAGACAGTCAGCTGGTAACGGGGGAACAGTCCTCGGCTGCTCTCAGGATAACAAGCTTTCTCTAACAAGGATATATTTTTACCCAAAACCCTTGCCATTTTGCAGCGTTGAGTTTCCTCTCATTGCTCTGGTGTATTGGTGGTTGAACAGTGAAGAGAAAATGTTCCTTCACACATCGAATGAAATGGATTACATACAGTAGACCAGGGGCGCCGTAAGGGGGTGAAAAGTTAGGACGATTCTAAGGGCCCGTGACTGACAGGGGCCCCAAAATGTTTAGAACATTAAGAAAAAAACTGTAAGTAACCTTTCATCAATCCTCAATAATTAATATTAATAGAACGTTATATTAATAAATTACTCACTAAACTTACGATTCATTTAACTTATTTTCTTCCAAAAGTTCATTACCCAAAGCCTCTGTACACCCCCTTCTATTTAAATCATGTAATGGTTTGGTCCTGCCTCCAAACGCGGTACGGCACCAGCACTAACACTTGCAGAGAGTGAAAGCATGTGAGGAGGAATGCTAGTACTTAGCTGTGTTGTGTTGTACCATGTTTCAACGACCAACAAAGTCAGGCTCTAAGAAAAGAAGAGAAAGGAGAGAAAGAAAAGAGAGAGGGACTAAAGGGCGACAGTATGTCACCCAGTTTTTCACAAGAAAAGGTGGGTGTGGTCCATGAGTGGTGGAAATTAGTCTGTTAGCTAATGTTTTTTTGTTTACTAAGCTGACATTAAGTACTGTTAATATCTTTACAGAAAATTCAGAGGTCTTTCATTTCACTGCTCTTTTAGCTGACATTTAAAGGTATGGTATAATTCACTTCAGAAACACTTTTTGTTATATTCCATGGAATGCTCTTAACATCCCGATAGCAATGAATACATTAAATGCTTTGACAATAAATACATACAAAAATGTCATCTGTGGAACCTGTGGCGCTGTAAAAAGCACGACCAATCATTTTAGCCGGCCCGGCTAAAATAACTGGATGGCCTACCTGCCTGTCAGCCTTCCATCTAGGGCAGGGGTAGCCAACACGGTGCACGCGGGCACTCAGTCGCCCGCAGGGGCAACGTGAGGCGCCCGCCGGGCATGTTCTAAAAACGTTGCTTGATTTGCGGGACCAGCGTTGCAGTCGGGAAGAAAAGCAATGTGGCACCTCCCCGCTGATTTTCCTTCTGGCAGAATCAACACATCAGCCCCATTGAACAGCCTATCGTGCCAGCCTATATACAGCACATGAGGGCCAGAGTTTTACTCTGTGTGTTGTAACTTGCATATATTTATTCCACTTGACACACGCACACACACGCATGGCGTAATCTCCAGGGGGGACATGTCCCCAGCACTTTTCGAAATCCCGTTTGTGTCCCCCCACTTTACAAATATGTTTATTTATTTTTTTTAACGCAAGCCGTCATCGCCACGGAGGAGCACACAGCCTATGTGTGTGTGTGTGTGTGTGTGTGTGTGTGTGTGTGTGTGTGTGTGTGTGTGTGTGTGTGTGTGTGTGTGTGTGTGTGTGTGTGTGTGTGTGTGTGTGTGTGTGTGTGTGTGTGTGTGCGTGTGTGTGTCCCTTTATCTATTTAATATAGATAAAGTAAGAAATCATTTCAATGTGTAGGTATAGGACAGTACAAAAAAAACAGTTTAAAAGGGGAGTGATTAGTAAAATATGCATAAATAAAAAGAAAGAATGCTAACTAGGTAACACAAGATAAGAATAAACAAGTTTAAATTATTTGTTATTGGTTGTGATCATATTCTAAAGATGTTTGGATTATTGAAAAGTATACAGCTTCCTTTCATCTGAGTGTTGAGAGCTGTGTCCATAAATTCATTTTGTGCTCAAAGTGCAGCAGATTGATGCTTTTAACTTCAACATTTTAAAAAACATCTTCCCGGGGAGCATGCCCCCGGACCCCCCTAGAGGAGGTGAGGTCCCCCCTAGAGGAGGTGAGGACCCCCCTAGAGGAGGTGAGGTCCCCCCTAGAGAAGGTGAGGTCCACCTTAGAGGAGGTGAGGACCCCCTAGAGGAGGTGAGGTCCACCCCCAAATAAAGCAGGTTACAATTAAATTGAATACATGTTCTTTGAGTAAACACTGCAAACGGGTCCCACAGACCCAAACAGCACACAAAGGTTAAAGGTAAGCATATCATAATGTTAAAATGTGCTAAATATATACACTGCAAAAAACAAAAAAAAGAGGAGTAAAAGTAGCCCCCGATTTGTTTTATTTTTTGAAAGCTCTCATCCTAAAAAAGGTTGGTGACCCCTGATCTAGGGGCTCTGTAAGGTACTCTGAACGAAGGGGCAGATTTTTTTCGGTTGTGTATTTTCAAATTCTATCGCACTCGAGCTGGTTTCTCCATTCTTACCTACCTACCTTTAATAAATGCAGGCACATTTTTAGCGCCTATTCATACTAAATCAGTTGTCCCTCCCCCTGGTGCCAGGACCAACAGATCCATCTCTAGCCTCAGCAGCCCTGTCCCCCCATAAGGCTGAACCTGAACCAGCTTTTCTCCCAACTGAAGGAGGTGAGCAGCATTGTGTTGAATGACATGCCACTTAACATATTTGAAGGGAGTCTGGAATACAAAATATATATATATATATAACAAAAAGCTAATCTAATTTAAATTATACATTTCAAACACAGTATTTTCCCACATAGCCAATGATCTATATAAAAGAGATGCAAAAAATATATATGTGTGCATTTCCAACATATCCTCTGAAAGAGTGTTAGTCGTTGAGTTGAGTAGTGAGCCATTCGTTTTTTTTTTTCGTGGTGCGATGTCTGCTGAGAAGTCCTTGTGTGCCTCGCTGACTTTGAGGACATCTGACTTTGAGCAGCTCCCCCCGCACGGCCTTGTAACGTGTACTCCTTTGAACATGTTTATATGATAATTAGGACTTTAAGAAAAATTGTACACTCAGACAACAATCACAAAGTTGTAGCAGGCTACATACAATTACTTAGGACAATAGATATTACCTTACACCGTCAGCAACTGTAAACAGCTTTGACTTAGTGAACACCATTACATTACATTGCATTTAGCTGACGCTTTTATCCAAAGCGACTTACAATAAGTACATTCGACCAGGAAGACACAACCTTGAAGAAAACAGAATCATATAAGTACATCAGGTTTCATAGAGCCAAACATTTCAAGTGCTACTCAACTGGCTTTAGATAAGCCAGTCCTTTATTAGTATATAAGTGCTTTGTTAATAGTTCTATCGCTCGAAGTGGAGTCGAAAGAGATGAGTTTTCACTCACTGTCACTCACTCTGCCTGGTTTCACACCCTATTAATTACACAAAAGAATTGTCAAATGAATTGAAAAGGTCGTTGATGCAACATACTAGATCAGCTCTTGGCACAAAGGAAATACTCATTAAACCGTGGATTGGTTGTGAACACACACTGTACTTACCATGGTTCTTGGCTTGTGCCATCGCTGCTCTGTTTCAGTGCAGCTGAGGACAGGGGGGACAGCAGCCAGGTTGAGTGTGGAGTAGTGTGCGGTCTGGAACATTGTTTGTATGATTAGTCTTGTGTGTATTTATGTTCTGTTTTTTCTGTCTGTCTTTGTCGGTTCGACTTTTGTTGGTGACTGCACTGAGTTCACCGGTGAGTGTTCTGTCTGTCAGTTTCATTATCCTTGGAATAAAGGTTTATCAGAGTTATCTGCATTTGGGTCCTGCTTCCTTCACTCAACCGTGACAATATATTTCCTGCACTGATGGTGAAAATCATGCAAAAAGCACCACTCGTCCAAAAATGAAGTCTGAACAGAAGAAGGCTCCGCAGTTCGATGGTCCGCATCACAGAGGGGTTCCTAATGTACTTCAGAGAATGGTAATGGTAACAAGGTAATCTGCATGGCTCTTTGAACTGTGCACATACGAAAAAGAAAAAAGCCCTTCACACACAAACTACACACGAAGCACACTTGAAGCCCTTGGAGGGATGGAATTCAAGCGAGATACAAAAATTCGATCCATTATTTATAACGTCTAAAAAAAGGACTATTTTTACATTAGCATGTGAACAAAAGCAGCGTTATAGATCCCACTATTCTATTTGTATTAACTTGCACTATTTTATCTGTTTTATTGTGTTGCACTGTTGGAGGAGCCTGTGACCTAAGATTGTCATTGATATATCTAAGTACACATGACAATAAAAGCCTTGAATCTTGAATCTCTAAAACGAAAGAGACATGTGATGCAGAGGCTTTACGAGTACCAGAGCAGTCTATCACCCAGTTTCTGAGTTTCTACGTTTATTGCAGAGCGAGACGGACGGAGGAAGCATCTTATTGGCATCATAAAACACCATCAGTGTCACATTTATCTGGTTTTATCCACTGGTCTGGGCAGCAGCAGTTTCAATAAATCAGAGACGAGGTCATCGCCGCACTCAGAAAAGACACATTCAAAGGGTTTCATCTCCATTTGCCAAGATAAGAGACTGGTGCTCTCGGCAGCAGATTGTCAAAGAGAATTAGATTTTGTCTAAATATGCATGTACCCACTGAAGGCTAACTGATTATGTATTCTCTTTTTTTCAGCCTTGCTTTGAACCAACTGGGAGCTGCAGACAGACTGGTGCATTTTCAGTTTAGCCGTCTTGTTTTAGACTTTCAACAGAGAGAATCTTCCCTTTTTCACGCTTGATGCAGAGATTCAACCCATTTTACAACCTGTGTGTCATTTACTGCTCATTACCTCAGACTCTATGCATTACATTAATGCACACAATGTACAACCATATCTGTTTTCTTTTTTTTATTATCGCCGATTTCTATTCCATATTTTATTCCTTTTTATATTTTGTTGATTGTTGTGTTTTATCTTAATGTGTGCATATGTGTAAATGGGTCTGTTGATTGTATGTATATATATATATAGATAGGATATACATATTTAATATATATTTGTATATTTATAGTTTGTATCTTGTATTCGGGATTGTTGGAAACGTTATTTCGATCTCTGTCTGCAAAAACACACAGAGAAATTGACATTAAAGTTGACTGATTGCAATGTAAATACTGTTTTACTATATAAAAAATACAATATTTTTTATTATTTTTAATATTTTTCTAGTTCTCTACCTGTGTTTTAATTTAACTTGTATGTATGCACCATGACATCAAGTCAAATTACTCGTACGTGTAAACCTACCCGGTTATAAATCTGTTTCTGATTCTGATTATTACACGGCTTAGTTGAACACTTGATTCTGATTGGTCAATTCGGACATTTCAGAGGGTGTTAATACTGGATAACACACCGCTGCTAAGCATAATAATAACCGTTGCTAAGAAGGATTAAGGGAGAGAAGGAAAGAGTTTAAAAGACGTAGCGCTAACATTGTAGCTGCTAACGTTAGCACAACACCTCCTTAGTGCAGCCTCCTGTCTCATTTTATTTATCTATTTTTGTGGAATGTAATTGTCATTTCACATCTTTTCATATAATTTCTTAATTTTTTCCATCAAATTATGGAGATAAGTATCAATAGGCGCTTTCACACCGGAGTACTTTTCCGAGGAATAGTTCCGATAGTTCATGGGATTTTGCTTTCACACCAAAAAGATCTGGAACTAGAATTTAGTTCATGAGAACCTTTTCCTCCCATGACAGTCCCTGCTAGAGAGCAGGTACTTTCATGGGAGGAAAAGGTTCCAATTTCTGATTGGCTGGGCGGATTGCAAACCACGCCCCGTAAAACTCAGAAAAGTTTTGTGAAGCCGCCATTTTATTTGCTAGCATTAGCATTATTAGCATTAGCCCCGCACACCAACGGAGAGAGTCTAACTTATGGCAACACAAAAGAAAACGTGGGAGTGGTGGAGTGATGAGGAGCATGGCCGTATCCACCATTGAGGTCACCGAGGTCCGGACCTCGGTAATATTTTCCGAGCTGTGTATAACAAAACTTGTGAAATAATTGCACTAAACGGGGTTCTTTGTAGTACTTCCAATTACTGCCGGTGGGGGCGCTGCATAACTACGTAGCCTCGATTAAAGCAAACAGAAGAAGACGACATGTATCAACAAACCACCGCAGCCCGGACTTGTATCGGAGCAGTGGAGGAGTGATGAAGTATCTAGAGATCTGAGTCCAGTGGGCTGCTTGTATTTCTGTTCATCAGGACATCATATGAGCAGCAGATCCTGTGTGAACGCTCTACGTTAGTCAGTGGACGTCCGACAACATGCACACTAACTTATATTGCAACTACAGGCTATACTTTGGTTTAAATTGCGTGAATAAACTAGCTAGAGAGCTACAGTTAATTACATTCATCCAATGTCAGAAGGATTACCTTTTAACAAACGTATAATGCTTTTCTTTCATTTCAATTTGAGTAAAATATTGAAGATATAACATTGTATTGTTTTCTTTTTACACTGACTCAGATATAATGAAGAGACTACGTCAGTCGAAGCTCAGCTTTGGTAAGGAAGAGAGAGAGAGAGAGAAAGTGATGGTAGTCAGGGAGGAACTGCAGGTACAGTCACACAAAATAATGTATGCTTAATAACCCTATCTATTTATCTATCTGGTTTATCTATAACAATAGTCTTCATTTACAATAGGCATCATTTTTAAACAACATACATCTATTGCAGTTATGATGTCATAATAACATACAATTGTATAAAACACAATTTGCTTACATCTTTGTTCTCTTTTGAGAATCAAACAAAACAGATTTAAATAAAACAAAAAGTGCAAACAAACAAGTGAAATGAACTAAACTGCTGAATTGCTTTTGATTCACTGGCAGGAGTGACAAGTGAAGAGGAGCAAAAAGTAAACAACGAGGGAGAGATTGAACAAAAAGAAAGAGTAGAGGACAGAGAGAGTAATGAACAGGAAGAAGACAGAGAGACTCAAGAAGATGGAAGAGAGGCTGCAGGTTATAGAAAGGAGAGAGACATGGAAAATGAATGTTGACAATGTGTTGTGATCATTTTAGCCTCTTCTGCATGTCCAGATCATTAATAGTAACAATCAACTGATTCTTATGCATTACACTTTCAAAAATAATTGATGCTGACATTGTCAGCCCACTGACATGGTTTGAAATCAATATATTATCCAATGTGGGACCCCCCACAGGACTTAAAAAGCACCTAACTAGATCATGAAAATCCCAAAAATCTCGGGGGGTATCCCCCGAACCCCCCTAACATGTTTGGACCTCGGTATTTAGGAAATCCTGGATACGGCCCTGATGAGGAGGTGTCGGCGCTTCTGGCGATTTACCCGGGACTTCGGATGGCAGTATACGCCGTGAAGTTGTTTGCGGCCTGCCAATAAACCCAAAGCAGAAGAAGAAGTGACGTCAGCGGCTTCATTTGCGTAATCCTCCCTCAGGGACTTATTCCGGTGTGAACGCGATTTACTAGGACAGTTACGGGACTAAAGAGTTCGGCGGGACTAAGTACTGGGAACTAAGTACAGGAAAGTACTTGGTGTGAAAGCGGCTAATACCAGTATTTATAAGCAGTATCGATATCGAAAAAATACTAACGATACCCATCCCTAAACACAATGTACAGTAAGTAGGGTTAGTATCTATGAATCAGTTTGCTTCTCCATGAATAGCCTCAAGCTTTCATGCCAGATTTCATCGTCTTCATCAACAAGACAAGAGAAAAGCGTTTCAGACTCAGAGAGAGAAGTATAATAACATAACAATTCAAAAAGTCTGGAAAACACACGGTAAATACTGTATCTCCAGCAGCACTCAGATATTTCACTTAAGTCAAAGTAATACTATATCAGTGTAGAAATACTCCGTTAGAACTAAAAGTCTGGCATTTAATGGGTACATTTGAACGAGTACAGTATGTAAAGTATTAGCATCAAAATATTCTTAAGTTAAGTACTCACCATGCAGAATGGCTGTTTTTACAATTAGTTGTATTGCATGACAGGATTATAATTATTAATCCTTTAATTTGTACTTCATTTAAAAAATGTTGCTAGTAAAGGTAGAGATAAATTTAATGACTTTTTAAAGTGCCAGGTATTTTAATCCATAATAATATGTCATCATTCGTCCTTGTAATAATAATAATATGATGAGTAAGTAATCTTGTCAAATCAGTAGGTTTACACATACGAGGAATTTTCTTTGGTATATGTGGTACATTAAAAGACATGTATACACTTAAAAATAAATGTATTGGAGTAAAACGTACATTATTTCCTTCTAAATTGTAAAAATGAAAAAGTATAAAGTAGCATAACATGGGAATACTCGGGTATAGTTCAAGTACTATCATAAATATACTTAAATAAATGCACTTTATTCAAGTTTCAAGGCTTTATTGTCATTTGCACATTAGTTACAGTGTAGATATGGCAATGAAAAACGTTGGGATTTTAAAAACTCTGCCACTTGGCCATATTCAGCGGCACATCATCAGACGCACACACACACACACACAAACTGGACAGCAGGGAGTGTGTGAGGCTGGACATCTCGAACCCAGATGGTCCGTTTCTTTGTGAGCCGGCACTCAGTATGCTAATTATTATTCGTGTGAAGAGAGGCTCCTCTTTGAGTCTGATAGTGATGGCTGACATGGCCCGAGGCGAGGCCAACACTGACCCCGAAAACACTGAAAAACAACAGAGCTATTCTCCATGCTGGACACACACACACACACACACACACACACACACACACACACACACACACACACACACACACACACACACACACACACACACACACACACGTACAGAAACAAGTTCTCCTGCCTGATTAACTATTTTAAATTACATTCAAAAGCTGTAATATCATACGTTGTGGCTTCAAACATAAATACCAATTACATTTTCCTAAAGACACAAAAGCAGCACATAAATACACTTGAAGTACAAACAAACACACACTTCAACACTTAAGTACACGTGACACACACACAAACACACACGCAGTGAATAGCTGGGACTGAAATAGCAGCATTTAATCATTTCAGTGAAAGAAACTTTTATAGTCCACTGTCTTTTTATGGTGTTGACTGCGCTGCTCTTTAGTGCCTTTGTTCACTTACACTACACACAACACAGTTTAGTCTACAATGAACACAGTGTGTGTGAGATGTGATGCACACATTGTGTCATTGTGTGCCGATGTCTTCTCAATTTATACATGTCGTTTGTCTTCTGGCCGGCTCAGTTTCATCTTCAATCGGTTGGTGGACTTGTTGGATCCCGAATTGTTTAGCTAATTGACATCTTTAAATGTTACTAAAGATCACCTCAAAGTTCCTCAAGATAGAAACATAGATAACCAGATAATAAAAGAATACAAGTAGCAGTTTGAAGTGTTTTAAAGGTCCCATGTAGGGCTGTGCAATTAATCGTATTTTAATCGCGATTACGATTATGGCTTGCGACGATTATGAAAACAGCATAATTGACAAAATACGATTATTTAGCTGGGTGCGCTTCGCCCCTCCCTAAAAGCCCACTCGGCCACGTGGGAGTGACATGTGTTGTGAGTGTTCAGCGCAAGCGAAGGTGTCAGAACAAGAGCAGCAACTCGTTAAAAAGAAGGGTACAACTATTTCCACTATTTGGAAGTACTTTGGCTTTCAGGAGTCCGACGTGGAGCAAAAGAAAGTAGGCCTACAGTGCAGGATTTGTTACCAGGTTGTGTTGGCACCACACGCTAACACAACCAATCTCTTTAATCATCTGAAATACAACCACAAAGTGCAATACGACTGGGCAATAATACAACAAAAAGCAGACCAAAAAGCAGATGCCGCTCGACTTCATCCACCACATCATCACAGTCATCGATTCTGGACGCATTGTACAGAGCATCGCAGAGACAGAGATATTACAGGTGCCATTACATTTCACATCGCTAAAGATATGTGCCCAGTTAGCACTGTTAGCAACGAGGGCTTTAAGCAACTTGTCAACACGTTGGACAAGCGTTACGCGATGCCGTCTCGGTATTATTTCAGCAGGTATTATGTGACAAATGCCGTGGGGAAGTTGAGAGATGTGGCTAGCCCAGGGGTGCCCAACCAGTCGATCGCGAGATGTGTCTAAAAATAGAACAACAATATTCTGTTTTATCGTTAATGTCCTGTAACATTATCTTCCTGTGCCAGAATAATGCACTTGAACGCATCAAAGCTTTGTGATTGGCCGGCGTCACCCCTGTGTCGGGGCGTGGCTGAGGGTATTCAGTACAGGTGGCAATATCGTCACCTGCCTGCGCTCATCTCTGAAACCAGACCATGTAAACAGGCTGGTGTTTCTTGCAAACAATCTTTAAGAGATGACACGAGCAGCCCTACCAGCATTTGCCATGGTGGCCTAAACATTTGTATTTGGTCTTAAATTGTAGTTCAACATTTATTTCCTGTTACTTTTGGACCATGACGGTTGGCCAGCCTTCAACGTTTAACTGAGTGGAATATGTTGAATATGTTTTACCAAAATGTTGGCTATATGTTAAGGAGTGTTCAGTAGGTTGTGACAGTGCACTGCAACATGTTTGATTTCATTTATTTTTATTTATCATATTAATATATGTTTAGTATGGTTTTGGAAGTGCGCTCCAACATATTTGTTGATCTTGTTTATTGGTCAAATATTATTTGTTTTAAAGTTCAATAAATGGTCAATGAATAATCGTCAAAATAATCGTGATATCAATTATTGACCCAAATAATCGTGATTATGATTTTTGCCATAATCGCACAGCCCTAGTCCCATGTCATGCTGTTCTGGTTATCACCCGTCCCCTTGTTGTTATGAAGGTTGTTCTGCATGTGAACGGTCTGCAGAGTCACAAACCCTCAAAGTGCACCCTGTAGCGAGTAAAACTCTAACACAGAGAAGACCTGTCTGTGCTGCCCCAGAACGCCTCGTTGGACATTCCTCTTTTTCCATTGTTTGCTTCCTGAGTATAGTGACGCCAAATGGACCAATCCACGAAGCCTGGCTGTGAGTGTGAGTGTGTGTGTGTGTGTGTGTGTGTGTGTGTGTGTGTGTGTGTGTGTGTGTGTGCTCAGGCTGAGTTCCGCGCTGTCTCGCAGACCCCACGCAGCAACCAGGAAACGACACCAGTAATCCAGCTCACACTGTCCGCTCCTCGAGCCTCAAAGGGCGGAGCAGCGAGCCGCGCAACGTCCCGCCCACACAGCACCCAGACCCCACGCAGCATTCTCATCTGTTCGTCATTACTGGTGTCTTTTCCTGGTTGCTAACAAACGCCATTGTAACACATAAACACTGATGTTCCGCTGTAACGGTGGTGGACTCATCAGAACAGAGTGGGCGAGCTGACCAATCAGAGCACACTGGGCTCATAGGGAGGGGGGGGGGTAGGAGCTCCAACAAGCTGTTTAGGACACAGAGTGAATACACAGACTATACAGAGATGCTGGATGAGAAACCAATGTGAGTTTGAAACATTGAACAATATAAATCTATTCTAGTCGACCTCAACAATGGAATTAGGATCAGTAGAAATGGCCATGACATGTGACCTTTAACTTTGTCGGGTGCTGCCAAATGTTCTAAACCCCAACAGTCCCATAAATATTCAATCGGAAAAAGACACGCTAAAACTAAGTGTAAAATATAAGCAAGAAGCAGCAAAAATACTGCGCAAAAGTCACTCTGGTACTACGCTTAAGGAATAATGCACATTTTATTAAGAAGGTGAATGAAGATGGGGAAGAATGAGATTTTTGGACAGTCCAAAAATGAAAGACAGTAAGACAGTAAGACAGACAGACAGACAGACAGACAGACAGAAAGACAGACAGACGGACGGACGGACGGACGGACGGACGGACGGACGGACGGACGGACGGACGGACGGACGGACGGACAGAAAGACGGACGGACGGACGGACGGACGGACGGACGGACGGACGGACGGACGGACAGAAAGACGGACGGACGGACGGAAAGACAGACAGACAGAAAGACAGACAGAAAGACTGGGTGTAGGGAGGCCTGTGGTGCAGTGGGTTGTGAGTTGGTATTCGGATCAGGAGGTCACAGGTTCAAACCCCACTGCAGTCAGCATGTCGTTGTGTCCCTGGGCAAGACACTTCACCCCAAATTGCTCCTGTGGGGATTGCCCACAGTATTGAGTATGTAAGTCGCTTTGGATAAAAGCGTCAAACAAGTGACATGTGATGTAATGTAAAAAGACAGACAGACAGACGGACGGACAGACAGACACTCACACTCACACAGAGATGCCAAGGACACAGCAAAAGATGGAGTGAAATAAGGGCAAAGTAATAAATCAATTACATTTATAACCTGCATTAAGCACATTGGACAGTCTGGGTCGCAATGGAAAAATGGGGAATGTGTCTCCTCAGGCATGCATCTCTAACACACACACACACACACTCACACACGTACACTGTAATACACAGTCAGAGCACGGGCAGCTGTAAGCATCATTTTAAGGGGTCCCATTATGCAAGGGGAAATGTCATTAGCGATTTTACAATTTCACGGATCAGTGCTGCTCTCATGTATATATGGGACATGGCAGAAAAGCTAAGGGCCTGAAACTCTGAGAGCAAAACAGTAACTGAGAGGAGAGAGAAATCTCTGCAGCAGACTCTCCCTTCCTCTGCACCGAAAACCCTACATGTTCGCTGGAATTAATTCATTAGGTTGTTTTTTTTAAAGAGAAAGCTCCTCACTGTGGACTGGAGCTTTTTGAACACTACCATTCAAAGGTGTGGTCATGTTTGGGCCGATCACACAGGTTGTAAACAAACACAAAGGGTTAGTCCAAGTTATTTGGGTAAAGCTGTAAGGGAAACTTCTGCAGCAATGGAGAGTCAGGACTCAGAGAGACACGAGGAGAGCTGGAGCTTTGATGTCAAACACTGGTAGTTTATTACAAGTCAACGGCCGGAGAATTCATATCACAAGTCACAGCAGCAAAAGGTTCTGACTGCACGGGTGGGTTGTCATGTCAATTCTGACCAGCATATCTCTCGATCAGAGGTTGCGCTGGACTTTTTCGCTGCCCGTCAAAATCCAGAATTACCCGTCGGCCTTTACACAACTCTGACGAAGGGGGGGGGAAGCATGCTTGTGAACTGTCAACGGCCAAAACTCACAGACATTTCAATGATTTGTACGGCACAGTTAGGTTTGGAAACGGTATGATTTCCTTTTTGGAGGGCATGCATAACACCGGAGCCTCGCTGCGGGGAAACTTTGGCGCTGTTCCGAGTTTGTTCTAATCTGTCAAAATGACGGACTGCTTTCAGATTAGTCCGTCATTGTTAAAATATTAGACGGAAAATATTCGGTTAACGCGACCTCTGCTCTCGATAGACCTTTGAACTAGTTCAGAGAGAGTAAACAACATATTTGGGGAGATGGGGCGTTCACATCTGGAGACACAGGAGATGTCTCTCTCATCTGTGGAGCTTAGCGTAAAACCCCCTATGTCCGCTAGGTCAAGCCATAAAACGCATTATCACATTCCTTACGGAAGATAAGGAGCAGGGCTGATCGTAAATGTAAACACACAGTAAATGTTAAATATCTTAGGAGTAAGGAAGAATTATTCTTTGACACTTAGGAAGAGAGAATAAATATTCTCTAACAAAAGTAAATACGGTCATATAATCACCCAAAATGTCAAATATGGTGTTTGAACTGCTGCAAATATCATATGTTTTGGCTTGTGAATCTTTGAGTTGGGATGTTTCCTGAAAGGGACGACTTTCTTAAATAACCAGGCAAAGCTAGTTTTGTTGTATGTATCAGGTTGTTTGATGGACATTCGTCATTTGTCCTAAATCCAATCATTATTCTAAACTTTTTAAGTGTTATATTATCTGTATTTATCTCCTCTGCCATGAGAAGCAGTATATAAAACTAATGTATTATTATAGGACACACACCTACACACTGTACCGCACACACACCTACACACTGTACCACACACACCTACACACTGTACCGCACACACACCTACACACTGTACCAGCACACACCTACACACTGTACCGCACACACACCTACACACTGTACCACCAGCACCTACACACTGATACCACACACCCTACACACTTGTACCACACCACCTACCACTGTACCACACACACCCTACACACTGTACCACACACCCTACACACTGTACCACACACACCTACACACTGTACCACACACACCTACACACTGTACCCACCCCACCTACACACTGTCCCACACAACTACACACTGTACCACACACACCTACACACTGTACCACACACACCTACACACTGTACCACACACACCTACACACTGTACCACACACACCTACACACTGTACCACACACCTACAC
The DNA here is from genome assembly GCF_902827175.1 of Gymnodraco acuticeps. Classification (NCBI taxonomy): domain Eukaryota; kingdom Metazoa; phylum Chordata; class Actinopteri; order Perciformes; family Bathydraconidae; genus Gymnodraco; species Gymnodraco acuticeps. Next base: position 149,791 of record NW_022990353.1, on the reverse strand, counting down.
ACTGTACCACACACACCTACACACAGTACCACACACACACCTACACACTGTACACACCTACACACTGTACCGCACACACCTACACACTGTACCACACACACACTACACACTGTACCACACACACCCACACACTGTACCACACACACACCTACACACTGTACCACACACACCTACACACTGTACCACACACACACCTACACTGTACCACACACACCTACACACTGTACCACACACACCTACACACTGTACCACACACACCTACACACTGTACCACACACACCTACACACTGTACCACACACACCTACACACTGTACCACACACACCTACACACTGTACCACACACACTTACACACTGTACCACACACACTTACACACTGTACCACAACACACACACACACCTACACACTGTACCACACACACCTACACACTGTACCACACACACACCTACCACACTGTACCACACACACACCTACACACTGTACCACACACCCACCTACACACTGTACCACACACACCTACACACTGTACCACACACACCTACACACTGTACCACACACACACACCTACACACTGTACCACACACACACCTACACACTGTACCACACACACTTACACACACTGTACCACACACACCTACACACGGTACCACACACACCTACACACTGTACCACACACACCTACACACTGTACCACACACACACCTACACACTGTACCACACACACTTACACACACTGTACCACACACACCTACACACTGTACCACACACACACACCTACACACTGTACCACACACACACCTACACACTGTACACACACACACTTACACACACTGTACCACACACACCTACACACTGTACCACACACACACCTACACACTGTACCACACACACTTACACACACTGTACCACACACACCTACACACTGTACCACACACACACCTACACACTGTACCACACACACTTACACACACTGTACCACACACACCTACACACTGTACCACACACACTTACACACACTGTACCACACACACCTACAGCTCCTAAAGCATATAATCAGGGCTGCACATAACTGGTGTGCAGGTGTCCTATTTATTATGACATTATTATTATTCAACTAAGCCGTGTAATAAACTAACTTTAGTAACACCGTCCTGAAACGTTGCTGTTTTCCATTTAAAACCATCCAAGAGGCTTGAAAGTCAAAACAATGAGTGTCTCACCCTGGGAGATGGACGACTCCCCCCTCCTCACATTTCAGACTCTGCCAGAGTTTGCGGATCAAAAGAAGTTATAATTAAGCCTCGTCCTCGAGACACGTCTCAGAGGATCGAGCAACAAGCTGTCAGTCTTTGGGAAGAGGACACAGAAACATAACGAGCGACGCTGAACGAGGGACTAAGCAGTGAATTAAATACAGGGTTCAAACACTTTTTCACCAATGATTTTCAATAACTTCTCCGTGACCTTTACCTCATTTTCCATGACCAAAATAAATTACTCTTTCTCAGCGGTGCCACTGAAAAGTCTTATTATAACATGGAACAGGAAAATAAGGTCTGCATGTTGTAAAACAAATAACTTATATCAAAAGAGTAGGCTTACTAGCTTCCCAACTCCGGGGACTCCGGGTGGCAGTATACGCCGTGAAGTGGTTTGCGGCCTGCCAGTAAACCCAAAGCAGAAGAAGAAGAAGAAGAAGTGACGTCAGCGGCTTCATTTGCCTAATCCTCCCTCAGGGACTTATTCCGGTGTGAACGCGATCAGTTCTTAAGTTCCATGGGGGTACTAAAAGCTGGGAACTAAGTACGGCGAAGTATGCGGTGTGAAAGCGGCTATAGGTGCTCTAGGAGGAGATTCAGGTGATAAGGTGGGGGGGGGGTTACCTTGATTGCTGATTGGCTAATGGTTACACAAGACAAACAATCGTTATGACATCATAAAGTGTCCAAAATCTGATCAGCTCATTTTCATGTTTTTATAGAAATGGATCAAAAAGAGAGAGAATCTTTGTTCCTGAAACTTTCAGAGTTTCTTTCCACAGAGGGGACACATGTTGATGTAGAAGAGACATGGAGAAGAGGGGACACATGTTGATCAGGGTTTCCGTTAGCCGGTAATTACCGGTTTTTAGCTGGTAAAATGTAATAAAAACCGGTAAATTCAAAACTTGCCGGTCAAAATGTCCGATGCTCCTATCGATTGCCCGCCGGTCATTATCGGCCGATATTCACTCTTAATAGTTTGATCGGTGCTCTCTATAAAGCCCGATCAGGAGAGCTGGATCTGATCGATATGGACATAAACGCGAGTGAAGTATAACCGGACACGCGAGAGAGGGATCAGATCAGCTGCTCCATAATCACCTGAAGCCCCGCCCACTGTTTAGTGCGCTGCATGAGAAACTGACGGGCTGTCAGGAGAGAGAGGGAGGGAGAGGGGAAAAGAGAGGATCCGTTTCTCCCGTGTTATTCTTCTTAAGTTAATGTAAACTTTTGAATAATGTACTTCATCTAGGCTACTACAAGTAGTTGTTTGTGGAATCATTTATTGAAAAATGAATCTGAATTTTTCGATCTGTTACGATTATAAACTGAAGCAATATAAAAATGACTCCCATTAACTGAGTTTTAAACCTCAGCATATCCGGTCATAGTCCGGTAATTACCTGCTAACGGAAACTCTGCTACACAACTCTTATTATTATTATTGAAACATGACCGGTAAGTTTCAAATTTGTCCGGTAAAATAAATTCTGTTCGGACATTTGACCGGCGAGAAAAAATCCTAGCGGAAACCCTGATGTTGATGTAGAAGAGACATGAAGAAGAGGGGACACATGTTGATGTAGAAGAGACATGAAGAAGAGGGAACACATGTTGATGTAGAAGAGACATGAAGAAGAGGGGACACATGTTGATGTAGAAGAGACATGAAGAAGAGGGGACACATGTTGATGTAGAAGAGACATGAAGAAGAGGGGACACATGTTGATGTAGAAGAGACATGAAGAAGAGGGGACACATGTTGATGTAGAAGAGACGTGAAGAAGAGGGGACACATGTTGATGTAGAAGAGACATGGAGAAGAGGGGACACATGTTGATGTAGAAGAGACATGAAGAAGAGGGGACACATGCTGATGTAGAAGAGACATGAAGAAGAGGGGACACATGTTGATGTAGAAGAGACATGAAGAAGAGGGGACACATGTTGATGTAGAAGAGACATGGAGAAGAGGGGACACATGTTGATGTAGAAGAGACATGGAGAAGAGGGGACACATGTTGATGTAGAAGAGACATGAAGAAGAGGGGGACACATGTTGATTGTAGAAGAGACATGAAGAAGAGGGGACACATGTTGATGTAGAAGAGACATGAAGAAGAGGGGACACATGTTGATGTAGAAGAGACATGAAGAAGAGGGGACACATGTTGATGTAGAAGAGACATGGGGAAGAGGGGACACATGTTGATGTAGAAGAGACATGAAGAAGAGGGGACACATGCTGATGTAGAAGAGACATGAAGAAGAGGGGACACATGTTGATGTAGAAGAGACATGAAGAAGAGGGGACACATGTTGATGTAGAAGAGACATGGAGAAGAGGGGACACATGTTGATGTAGAAGAGACATGGAGAAGAGGGGACACATGTTGATGTAGAAGAGACATGAAGAAGAGGGGACACATGTTGATGTAGAAGAGACATGAAGAAGAGGGGACACATGTTGATGTAGAAGAGACACGAAGAAGAGGGGACACATGTTGATGTAGAAGAGACACGAAGAAGAGGGGACACATGTTGATGTAGAAGAGACATGAAGAAGAGGGGACACATGTTGATGTAGAAGAGACATGAAGAAGAGGGGACACATGGTTGATGTAAAAGAGACATGAAGAAGAGGGGACACATGGTGATGAAGAAGAGACATGAAGAAGAGGGGACACATGGTGATGATGAAGAGACATGAAGAAGAGGGGACACATGTTGATGTAGAAGAGACGTGAAGAAGAGGGGACACATGTTGATGTAGAAGAGACATGAAGAAGAGGGGACACATGTTGATGTAGAAGAGACATGAAGAAGAGGGGACACATGTTGATGTAGAAGAGACATGAAGAAGAGGGGAACATGTTGATGTAGAAGAGACATGAAGAAGAAGGGACACATGGTGATGAAGAAGAGACATGAAGAAGAGGGGACACATGGTGATGAAGAAGAGACATGAAGAAGAGGGGACACATGTTGATGTAGAAGAGACATGAAGAAGAAGGGACACATGTTGATGTAGAAGAGACATGAAGAAGAGGGGACACATGTTGATGTAGAAGAGACATGAAGAAGAAGGGACACATGGTGATGAAGAAGAGACATGAAGAAGAGGGGACACATGTTGATGTAGAAGAGACATGAAGAAGAGGGGACACATGTTGATGTAGAAGAGACATGAAGAAGAGGGGACACATGTTGATGTAGAAGAGACATGAAGAAGAGGGGACACATGTTGATGTAGAAGAGACATGAAGAAGAGGGGACACATGTTGATGTAGAAGAGACATGAAGAAGAGGGGGACACATGTTGATGTAGAAGAGACATGAAGAAGAGGGGACACATGTTGATGTAGAAGAGACATGAAGAAGAGGGGACACATGTTGATGTAGAAGAGACATCAAGAAGAAGGGACACATGTTGATGTAGAAGAGACATGAAGAAGAGGGGACACATGTTGATGTAGAAGAGACATGAAGAAGAAGGGACACATGTTGATGTAGAAGAGACATGAAGAAGAGGGGACACATGTTGATGTAGAGGAGACATGAAGAAGAGGGGACACATGTTGATGTAGAAGAGACATGAAGAAGAGGGGACACATGGTGATGAAGAAGAGGGGACACATGTTGATGTAGAAGAGACGTGAAGAAGAGGGGACACGTGTTGATGTAGAAGAGACATGAAGAAGAGGGGACACATGTTGATGAAGAAGAGACATGAAGAAGAGGGGACACATGTTGATGTAGAAGAGACATGAAGAAGAGGGGACACATGGTGATGAAGAAGAGGGGACACATGTTGATGTAGAAGAGACATGAAGAAGAGGGGACACATGTTGATGTAGAAGAGACATGAAGAAGAGGGGACACATGTTGATGTAGAAGAGACATGAAGAAGAGGGGACACATGTCGATGTAGAAGAGACATGAAGAAGAGGGGACACATGTTGATGTAGAAGAGACATGAAGAAGAGGGGACACATGTTGATGTAGAAGAGACATGAAGAAGAGGGGACACATGTGATGAAGAAGAGACATGAAGAAGAGGGGACACATGTTGATGTAGAAGAGACATGAAGAAGAGGGGACACATGTTGATGTAGAAGAGACATGGAGAAGTGGATTTTGCAGAATAGGGGACCTTTAACTTAAGTGTTTCCCTTTAGCAGAGAAATGCTCAAAGTGCAGCTCTTCAGAGTGATTATTAACTTATTGAAACATCGATCACAAAGAAGTAAGATAAGATAAGAGGCACTTTAATGATCAAAAATGGAAATGTTTGCGTTGCAGAAAACAACAAAAGAAAACAAGGCATTGCTCATAAGTAGAAACTAAAGAATAGAAATAAACAATTCTAGAATTTAAACATCTCAAAATAGAATTAAAACAAAATGTACAGTAGACCGTGAAGATAAAATAAATCTATGAACTTTGACAATAAAACACTTCTGAAAGGCTTTAGACACAAAATAAAGCAGGATATTATTTACATTAAGAGTGAAGTGAATGGAATATTCAATTAAATGGAAAGTAATTCCCATCAGTAGATATGATGTACTTTAATTGTACTCTCATGGCATGTCTACAAAGGATGATGGGACATAAAGATAGTAGCACTGTGACACATATGCAGGGTATATGCAGGAATCCTGAAGTCAGATGTAAGACCTTTTTTAAGACCCTTTCCATACATTTTAAGACCTCATCGCCACTTTGAGTTCTAACCGGTTACCTTGGCGACACACTTCACCTCACATTGACTATATACAGTATGGATTGTCCTTCCTCCTTATCTTCCAACCATTTGGACGCAGACTTGCATTTCCCCGTAACGATGTTGCTTAGCAACCGGCGTAAACGGACCTCCGCGCTATCAAGCAGTGAGCGTGCGATGTCCTGTTCAGATGACGTCAAACCCAACGGGATGCCATCAATAAACTACACAGAATCACACTACACACCTACGCCATGATTACATTCAGGCACACTGTAGAATACAACCTCTTTGGACAATTTATATACTTATTGAAAACAAGCTACAAAATGTAATACCTTGGAAAATGCCGTTTAATATTTTTTAATAGCCTTCATTTTCGCTAAATTGATTTATCAACTTCTAATACTTTTTAAGACCCCGCGGACACCCTGATATTACATAATTTAACATGAAATATAATACCATGTTTAGATTTGAATGTAATTGATCTGGTCCTGTTCCTCTTTGTTGAGCAGAAAAATATCGAAAATGGTTTTAAATCTTAAAAACTGACCTGCATTTTCATCAGTATATAAACACATTTTATTATATATTCCTAATGCTTTTGTAGTTTTACCTGAGCTAGATTAGAAATAAGAACAATATACCTGTGTTTTACTTGAAGCAGAGTATTTATAGTATTGCTTATAGTACTTGACCTGTATACAAAAATGTTTTTACATAGCGTTTATACATAATGTCTGGCTAAGGTGACTGCTGGATCAAAAAGACACACCAGTGAAAATATACAAACTGTTTGGTAAAAATGTAGTTATTTATCACAGCAAATCTCAATCATTAAGCTCCGGCACCGGGGAAATCACCTTAATGTTGCACAGTCACAAATTAAAATCCATTTAGACCGTGGAGGATAATTTGTTCGACAGCTAAGCCGCCTAATGGGGGTTCGATGCTGAGGTTTTTGGTATAAACGGCCAATTGGATTAAGGGAAAGCTGTGGAGAAGATACCGTTTGGAGGATTACTTTTAGCAGATGTGAATATCACATCAAAAGGGATTAGAGAGTGTCGGGCGGCGGTGGATTTAAAGGGGCAGAATCTCTGCAGCTGGCCGCCTTTGTGTTTGTAAGAAAAGGAGCTTTCTGAAAACATGAGATCACAATGTCACCGTGAAACGTGACAAGTAGGAAGAAGTACACTTAACTGAATCCTACACGTACAAACATAACAAGTATTGAGGGTTTTTAGGCCTTTTCTCTCAACTTATTGAACAAAAAGACAGAAAATCAGTGTTCATTCAATGAATTCAGCGTTTTATGAACAGAAAACAGAGATATAAATATGTTAAGACTGGAATATGTTACTCATTGTAAGAAGCTGTGTCAAATATATCATAATGGCAAAAAGCTAAGTGCTACAGCAACCAGAGCTTCCATGTATACTGGCTTGGGTTTATTTTCTTATGGCGCTTTTCCACTGCAGCACGTATCACGGTTACAACTACAACAAAATGAACATATTTGACCGTGATTTAATTGTAATACACGTTTCAAAATGATGCCGAAGTAACAACATACTGATACCGGTTAGTAAAAACCATGAATTAATGCTTTGACAAGTCTGCAGACAGACGGCAGGCGAACAACCTTTTAAAATGCTTGTTTTCTAAATGGAGATCGGCTAAGCTAACGCAGTATATGCTCCGACCGTCCACACTCACAACAACGGCCTACAGACATAAATAAACCAGCGACTGTATTCGCCATGACACAGACAGTCTGTGGTTTGTACTTGTTTAACTTTTGTCCAGTTTCTGAACAGATATGAGGAGCTGTGAGCTCTGAGTGCTAACTGCTAACGGTTGTGTTGTTTTTCTCTGGTTCTCATTGAAGATGACGTCACGGCTCCGCCTACACTGCGTTACTATAGTTACTGCCCCAGCTACTAAACTGTAATGGAGACGCAGCATAAAGTGAGCCTGGCCAACCAAGGCCGCGCGAGGCCCTGCAGTGGAAAAGCGCCATTAAACTACTTCAGTGTGATTACAAGCAAATCCCTCCATTACGCTGTGAAGGCTGTAACTACAAACATCACAACCAACCAGCCATCTTTAAAGATTATGTTATTTTTCACCGACTTTATTTAACCAGATTGAGTGTTTGCAATATTGTTTAATTTAGTAATGTCTAAAGTGCTAACCCAACTCCTTAAGTGTCTTTTAGCTGCTTACACCTGCCTAAGTGGATGTGACTGGATAATTGGACTGTTCCATCAACGGGAAATCAGAGGGGTGTTCACAGGAAACCCTTTCCCCAAGCAACCCTTCTGTCAGTAAAGACGTTTTTTTTTCTATCCCTATACAACTAAGGACTATGTTTGTATTATATATACTTAACAACTTCTTCATCTTTGTTGATTGTATTACCCAATCCAAGAGATTTGTTATAATTTGGGTCAAGAAAGTCCCTATTTTTCTCAACCTTCACCTGTTCTCCTAATGTTTTTGTGGAATATGTTTCTCACAGAGCTGAGGTCCTAAGAGGAAAGCTGAATTGGGATTTCTGAACATAATGATTGAGAAAGTGGACGGTTTTAACATTTCTGACGTCCGACGGAAATGGTTGAAGATCAAATTGTCAAATTGAGGTGGCAAGACTCTTGTTAGTTAATTCAAACAGTGTATTTCCAGTAAAGTCTATACGCTTCTGAGCTTTAAGAAGATGCAATACTAAATCATTGAAGAAAAATAACCTATTTTTTCTGCTTTCTACTTCTTTTGAAATGGAAAATGAACGACACCATCAACAAGTCACCTATTCATTCACACCATATTTCCATCCTTAATTAGCCCACACTGAATAATAATGAAAGACCTCCTTCTTCCAAGTCTAATGAGTGAGTCAGAGGAATTAAATAATAAGAATCCGTCAATTATCCCAGTGTCCTTGTCAGGTTCCTCAGCCTCTGAAACACATCAAAGACGGGGGGAAATGGCGCTTTGCAGATCACCTGCGATGTCAGTTGGCAGTGGGAGGGAGGAGGCGATTAGGATTTTTTTTATCATTCAGTATGCGTGGCATGTTGGAGGGATTTCTATCCTGAGAGCAGAGCGGCAGACACAACCCTCAATCTTCAAGCTGCACAATGACCCGGATTTAAATTCAGTCCTGGCTCTCCTGTCACACCCCCCCCCCCCCCCCCCACCACCCCCCTCCCCCCCCCCCCCCCCCCCCAAACACACACAGACCAAATCAATATGAATACATGTCACGGATATACACACACACAGAGACCCTTCACATCTCCATGTGGTGGAAAACCTACGCCTGCAGTGCACACACATGGACAGAGGCACACACAAAAAGGAGCTACATCTACACACACTTGCCTACCTATGTTTCCAAACCATCTTGACCAAACTACAGTGCATATAATAATGTATGGGCACTATAGCAGCAGACAAAAGGTACATTTCCTCTTTCAATTTGGACCAAACCCCACATTTCGAAATGGATGTTAATCACACTTGGGCTCAACAAACACACATTACATGCACAGTCAGACACAGCTTAGTGTGCCTGAAGCTGTGTGTGTGTGTGTGTGTGTGTGTGTGTGTGTGTGTGTGTGTGTGTGTGTGTGTGTGTGTGTGTGTGTGTGCGTGTGCCCGTGCGTGTGTGTGGGATTGCATTGATCGTCAAACACACCTGCGGCGGACCCTCCACGCTGTATGTTGCATGTTTTGGAAGAGGCAGCGTCCGAGGAGCTCAGAGGAGGATGAAAAGCAGAGTTACATTGGAGTGGATGTAAGCGGGCTTACATGTAGGGCTCAGACCAGTCTCATAATACACACATGCACACAGAAGGATTCACACTTGTATTTCCGGATCCACACTTGTGTTTTTCAATGCACACACAAATGTGTTCCGTTTCATATACATGTCAATAAAATCCAAATACAGAAAAAAGTTTTACATATGTATTTTTGATCCTCACATATTTGTTTTCCGTTTAAATCCCCAGGGGCCTCATTTATAACGCCGTGCGTAGGATTCACGTGGGAAGGTTGCTTACGTAGTAGAAATCCAAAAAATAGGTACAGAAATGTTACGACATTTTCCGATTCACCAAACATTGCGTACCGGCGAGGAAAGTGCGTACGGCACTTCCTACGCCGGTTTCCCTTTATAAATCACAACCGACTCGAAATGCGGTGCAGCTTTTGCGGGCTTCACGTAACGCCCATATTTGCCTATGAATAGTCAAAGAAACGCCCATTCATTCATTTTGACTGACTGCATGAAGAAGATCGCAGGAAATGACGACAGAACAGCTAAAAAAGACATCTCACACCGTGTCAGATTCTGGTTATTTTGGGGAGGTCGAGATAAATCATATTGTTTGGTGGATGCAGTTTGAACCAGAGTAGCAGCATGGAGGTCGGATCGTCACCAAAATAAATAAATAAGTGGTCCGAAAAAGGTTAATGACAAAAACAATACACATAGCCTTCCTCAGGCAGTGTGTTTGTACTGGGGACAGGAGACCCCCCCCCCTTGATGAGAAACTGTAAGAAGTGAATGGGGAATCCCCCCGGTGTGGAGTCATGACGACTGGGTCTGAATTATGTTTTTGTATTTGGTGGTTTGTGTCCCAGCTGTCGATCAGCTCCCCGCTCCCCCCCCCCCCCCCGAAGCAACTCTATATCCACCAGTTAAAGGAAATACAACTAATGTGTTGTGTTATATTAGCTGTACAATTGACCACATATGGTGTTCTTAGCTTCCATACCTCCTGTGTTTTACGAGCGACTTATCAAGTCTTGGCAAACGGCATAAAACATGATTAAAGGTGATAGTAACCATGCTCGTATCTACAACCTATAGAAATACAAAACGGCGTCAGTTTAGACGTAACTCTGTCCTCCTGCTTACCGCATCATTTATGAGAAAACATTTCATAACATTAACACAACATATTCCAGGTGGTTTTAAATAACATTTCCGTATTTATTTATTTCTCCAGGTTATGTTTTTGTGTGCACTGAGGAGTCTCAAACAGGCGTTTGCTTAATCATTTTAAGATTGGCTTTAATCAATGTTTGAAAATGAATTCTTCATATATGATAAATGAGAGGTAACATTTTATTTATGGTATTATTTCCACATATTTCTCTCCATTCTTCCTTCTGCCAACGGTGTCGCAGTTTCTCGTCTCTCCCGTGTTTGTGCTTAGTGTGTACGCATGGGTTAGAGTTTGCGTGGAGGACCGCACGTTTTCCCGCCAAGTTAGTATTTTATAAATCGCAAACATTGCGTAGAAACTGGCGTACGCCATTTTTTGAGCGTATATCCCTTTATAAATGAGGCCCCTGATCTCCTGACGGTCTTCGTACTTGTAATTTTTTCTATCTATAGCCAATCAGATGTCTCCTCAATTCTAAACTGAACGCAATAAATCTACCCTCGTGGGGGCGCGCTCATGTGATTGGCTTAGAATTGAGGAGACATCTGATTGTCTATAGATAGAAAAAATTACAAGTACGAATCGGCTGACCGTCAGAAGAGTCTCAAAACACCCACACACGAATGCACAGCGATCCGTGCACAGAAAGCGGTGTTTGTAGCTTCAGGGGATTTAAACGGAAAACAAATATGTGAGGATCAAAAATACATTATGTAAAAAAAAATCTGTATTTGGATTTTATTTACATGTATATGAAACGGAACACATTTGTGTGTGCATTGAAAAACACAAGTGTGGATCCGGAAATACAAGTTTGAATCCTTCTGTGTGCTAAATCACATTTTGCTTTGCATCAACGGTGTTTTCGTCTTCTCCTCCTTGTTGTTGGCTGCTTAGTTGATTGCATTCATATGTGAGTAGGAGGGAGACGGTGGGTGATGTGTTGCTTTATCTGAATCCACCACCAGATTGAATGTTGTTATAATCACACATCCTAATCAGAAATGAATGTTACTTCTAAATACCTCAATTGAATACTTAGCTCGATCTTGCTGAGTCTTAAAAATAATCATGGAGGGTTTAAGATATTAGGAATTGGCAAAGAATGTTATTGTTAAGGAATTAACAACTGTTGTATTTAGGTACTGTTGAATACTGAATAAATGTGTCGTGTGTGTGTGTGTGTGGTGTGTGTGTGTGTGTGGTGTGTGTGTGTTGTGTAGGTGTGTGTGTTGTGTGTGTTGTGTGTGTGTGGTGTGTGTGTGTGGGTGTGTGTGTGTGTGTGTGTGTGTGTGTGTGGTGTGTGTGTGTGTGGTGTGTGTGTGTGTGTGTGTGTAAGTGGTGTGTGTGTGTGTGTGTGTAAGTGTGTGTCAAATGTATTCATGTATTCAAATATAATTTTATAATTCAATTTTTTTTTTTTTTTGGCTAATAGGATTTACTGGCACTGCAGAATCAAAAATATGTTTCGAAGAAGATGACAATTATTTATTATTTATTTGTTATTTCTATTCAGTTCTGGCACTGTTTGTGTGTAATGGGGGAACAACAAGTTCAAAGCTTTCACAAACTTTCTCCTCATTATCGAAAGAAACCCAACATTATTTTGGGATATTGTCAGTTTGTCCCAGAACACTTCCAGCTTCAAGACATGACATATTCAGAAACACGTACGCAAATACAGAAACTAAATTAAAGAATAATAGATATGTAGCGATGACAGTGAAAATCTGTACCGATATCAAAAACAATCTGTCCATTATATTTTTAGTGCCCTGTCATTTCAGTTCCTTACTTCTAGCCGTCTTTCGGTACTCGCTAATGCATCAACACCCCTGTGGCCGTAAGTGTGTGTGTTTGGTGAGTGTGTGCCCAATTATTTATCAGTCCTCCATGTGTGTGTGTGTGTGTGCGTGCGTGCGTGGTGTGTGTGTGAGTGTGTGTGTGTGTGTGTGTGTGTGTGTGTGTGTGTGTGTGTGTGTGTGTGTGTGTGTGTGTGTGTGTGTGTGTGTGGCCTATAGCATTACTATGCTTGTGGGGACCTAAATCTGTTTACACAAATTGGAGGTCCCCACGAGGGGAATCATTCATTTTAGGGTGAAGACGTGGTTAGGTTTAGGATTAGGTTTCGGTTAAGATTAGGATTAGGGTTAGGCACAGACCCGGCGGCAGACATACATCTCTGGGCGGGCATTTGATTTACCAGGGCGGGCTGTTTGATGCTCGCGATTTGTCAACGGGGGGGGGGGGGGAGGGAGGCGCTCGGTGAATTGTTGTTACGGAAAGAGAGGGGTTTTAGGTTGCCATAAGGCTGTTGACAGTCTTATGTATTCATTGGTTGGTTTTGTGGCACATTTGTAACGCTGTGCCAACTTGGGCAAGCACGCAGGCAAACTTTGAGCGCACACAGGGTGGAGAGGTGGAGTGAGGTTGAGCGATGGAGAGAAAGGGAGAGAGAGAGAGATTGAGCGAGGCAGAGAGCCTGTGCAGCGGTCTGCTTGTGCACAGAGCAGGAGTTTGTGAGAGAGCCGGCTTGAGAGTACATTTCTCTTCAAATATAATTGATTGCCAGCTGGCTTGCTTGCTCGTTGGTAAGTAGGCCTAACTGATTTCTTCTAATGTGCCTGCATCTGGCGCTGAGTTGCCATATTCCTTTCGTGAACCACTAGCCTAGCAAGAGTAAACTAACTGACAGGCTGCTGTGCCGCATCTCACTCAAAAACCCACACGACTCAACCCAGCGAAACACCAGTCTTGCGCGCAGCCTTTCATTCAGAATTTCCTAGCAAAATAAAAAAATGATATTAAACTAATACAAAAATAAATATTAGAACAAAGCCCTACAAATAACAACAATAAACATAATAATAAAACAATAACATTGTGGTATTCAGCCCTGATTAAAACAGCGGGCCCAAATCCTGGATGGGCGGGCCCAAATCCATGGGGCCCGCCCATGATGCCGGGTCTGGTTAGGCATGTGTTGGTTATGGTTAAGGTTAGGATAAGTCTCCAGGAAATGCATGTAAGTCAATGTAATGTCCCCTGAAGTGATGTATACATGGTATGTGTGTGTGTGTGTGTGTGTGTGTGTGTGTGTGTGTGTGTGTGTGTGTGTGTGTGTGTGTGTGTGTGTGTGTGTGTGTGTGTGTGTGTGTGTGTGTGTGTGTGTGTGTGTGTGTGTGTAAGCTGGCCTGATCAGTAACCATAAGGCTCTGAATTTAATATTGTCATGAGCGCAAAAACATATAAATTTCCATCAACAATCGTCTTGAAATTCTCTTGAATAACGAAAAAATCTCAGCACACTGGAAGGATGTCTTACGTTGCCAGTTTTCAATCCTCTCAGTTGACAGGCTGTAAAGAGCAGAAACTGTGATGGGTCGCGGACCCGTTTCGAGTGGGTCGCAGATGTGTGAGTGAAGAAAACAAAATAGAAAAACATTTTTTATTTTTTTTTATTTTTTTTTGGGGGGAAAAAAGTCAAACTTTTATTTTGGAGGCCCGATTTTCTAACGCTGTGCCTGCAGTAGGCGTTGGACTGGAAGTACCGGAGACAATGAACGGTTTTGAAAACTTCTGTCACGTAGTGATCATCTTCTCAATGAAACATCTTCTCAATAAAACATCTTTGCTGATGTTTTTTCTGAGTCTTCTGGCCAATCAGAATCAAGATTGTTGCCGGAAGTCCCCACGGAGAATAACTTTGCTGTAGAACTATTCTTTATAAATCCATGGGTACAACTTCAGATAAAAATGAACACATAATGAAATATGACCCCCGGTTTAATGATTGACAGGTCACAGAACAATGGGGGCTACAGTATCTACCCTTACCCACAATTTAAACTATTCCACACAGACTCTCTCCTCTTTGCTCTTCTCTCTGTGAGGAGCAGCAAGCTGTCAGAACTAAGTGACAAACAAACAATGGCATAAAATATTATTAATATGTCGGGTAGCAATAGATTTATTTATTTTCTTCTCAGAGTACCAGAATGCGTAGTTTATATGTTAGTATTTCTAAAAATCTCCTGGGGGAGAATCCCCCCAGACCCCCTGCTGGGGTTGGGTTTTCAGCATGTGTGCCTTTCTATGTGATACAGTTCAGCTTTGATTCCATCATCTCATTAAACCTTATTTAAAAGCATTCTTTAGTTCTGTGAAGGGATATAAGGGATATACGCACTGCACTTCACTTTCATTAATATGCTGCAAAGCGTATATATTACTGCACGATTTTTTGTTGAATAGATTTGAGTGGTTCAAAATTTCGGGTCACGATCTATTGACTAAGGAAAAAGTGGGTCCCGAGGCCTGACCAGTTGAGAACCACTGCCCTAGCATATCATCGCCACCTCCAGCAGCACTTCTTATGTCAAAAAGTGAGAAACAACTGAAAGAATCCCAAAAAGCGACCAGCCTGGGAAACTGGTCATAAAGTAGAGAGGGAATTTAAGCGTCTAAAGAACTGAAAAGTGAGAGAAGAGCAGCTGTTGCACGGAACTCAGTGTGTAAAGAACACAATGACCGCTCTTGTTTCCTGCTTTCTGCTGAGAGCAAAGGACTCGAGTCCACATCAACACACACACACACACACACACACACACACACACACACACACACACCAAAATATGACAGCAAAATTGAGGGTTGGCAGAGCATGAGAGAAAAGCAAATGGAATAAATAGACTTTAAATGTCGTGTGTGTGTGTGTGTGTGTGTGTGTGTGTGTGTGTGTGTGTGTGTGTGTGTGTGTGTGTGTGTGTGTGTGTGTGTGTGTGTGTGTGTGTGTGTGTGTGTGTGTGTGTGTGTGTGTGTGTGTGTGTGTGTGGAACGTATTGAGTATCAAGGTAATGGAGTGGCTGGCTATACATTAGACGTCACTTGAAATCATGATCCTGTGTGTGTGTGTGTGTGTGTGTGTGTGTGTGTGTGTGTGTGTGTGTGTGTGTGTGTGTGTGTGTGTGTGTGTGTGTGTGTGTGTGTGTGTGTGTGTGTGTGTGTGTGTTTGATGCAACAGTCTGTCTCAAAGTATCATAATAAACCAGTGTATAAGTTTGAAGTAATACTGTACTGTGAATATTAAACTGCATGTATTCATTGTATTCTCATCAAAATATAGTGAAAGTAGCGACAGTAAAAGTAGTCATTGTGCAGATTGGTCCATTTCAGAATAATATATATGATATGTTTTATAATGATTGATCATGAAAGTGTTCTCAAAGCTGGTGAAGGTGCAGCTAGTTTGAATGACTTTGTATACTGCAGGGTAGCTGGTGGATTTACTCCAGGTGGAACTAAAGTCTGATTCAACACTTGATTAGATTTCACATCATTCATCCACATCTGTGAAGTAACTAAAGGGATTAAATACATGGAGTGGAGTCAAAGTACACAGTAGAATAACATGGAAATACTCAAGTAAAGTACAAGTACCTCAAAAAAGTAAATCTACTTAGTTACTTTACACTGCCCTTCAATCACTTCAGAGGAAGTTTCTACATGAGTACAGCAGTGACCACATCCTCGTACTGTAAGTCATCGCCTGTACGGGAAAAATTGGGGACTTTTTTTGTTGCTGCCGTGTGTCTGATAAGAAATGAATGAGGGCGATAAAGTAACTGCAGGCCTTCATACTTCCTGAGTGATCAAAGCAGCGCTGCATGACTGATCTGGTGATTCATGGAGAGCTTACATCCTCACACAGCCGGGCTTTTCCATTTCGGAGAAGCTCATTAAAAAACAGTGCTGTGGAGGAGGAGTCAGCCCTGCACAGAAACACTCATTAGAACAATCTCCCAAATATTCATTTAAAGGGGACCTATTGTGCAAAATCCACTTCTTCCTGTCTCTGCTACATCAACATGTGTCCCCTCTTCTCCATGTCTCTTCTACATCAACATGTGTCCCCTCTTCTTCATGTCTCTTCTACATCAACATGTGTCCCCTCTTCTCCATGTCTCTTCTACATCAACATGTGTCCCCTCTTCTCCATGTCTCTTCTACATCAACATGTGTCCCCTCTTCTTCATGTCTCTTCTACATCAACATGTGTCCCCTCTTCTTCATGTCTCTTCTACATCAACATGTGTCCCCTCTCCTTCATGTCTCCTCTACATCAACATGTGTCCCCTCTTCTTCATGTCTCTTCTACATCAACATGTGTCCCCTCTTCTCCATGTCTCTTCTACATCAACATGTGTCCCGTCTTCTCCATGTCTCTTCTACATCAACATGTGTCCCCTCTCCTTCATGTCTCCTCTACATCGACATGTGTCCCCTCTTCTTCATGTCTCTTCTACATCAACATGTGTCCCCTCTCCTTCATGTCTCTTCTACATCAACATGTGTCCCCTCTTCTTCATGTCTCTTCTTCATCAACATGTGTCCCCTCTTCTTCATGTCTCTTCTTCATCAACATGTGTCCCCTCTTCTTCATGTCTCCTCTACATCAACATGTGTCCCCTCTTCTTCATGTCTCTTCTACATCAACATGTGTCCCCTCTTCTTCATGTCTCTTCTACATCAACATGTGTCCCCTCTTCTTCATGTCTCTTCTACATCAACATGTGTCCCCTCTTCTTCATGTCTCTGCTACATCAACATGTGTCCCCTCTTCTTCATGTCTCTGCTACATCAACATGTGTCCCCTCTTCTTCATGTCTCTGCTACATCAACATGTGTCCCCTCTTCTTCATGTCTCTTCTACATCAACATGTGTCCCCTCTTCTTCATGTCTCTTCTACATCAACATGTGTCCCCTCTTCTTCATGTCTCTGCTACATCAACATGTGTCCCCTCTTCTTCCTGTCTCTGCTACATCAACATGTGTCCCATCTTCTTCATGTCTCTTCTTCATCAACATGTGTCCCCTCTTCTTCATGTCTCTTCTACATCACCATGTGTCCCCTCTTCTTCATGTCTCTTCTACATCAACATGTGTCCCCTCTTCTTCATGTCTCTTCTACATCAACATGTGTCCCCTCTTCTCATGTCTCTTCTACATCAACATGTGTCCCCTCTTCTTCATGTCTCTTCTACATCAACATGTGTCCCCTCTTCTTCATGTCTCTCCTACATCAACATGTGTCCCCTCTTCTCCATGTCTCTTCTACATCAACATGTGTCCCCTCTTCTTCATGTCTCTTCTACATCAACATGTGTCCCCTCTTCCTCATGTCTCTTCTACATCAACATGTGTCCCCTCTTCTTCATGTCTCTTCTACATCAACATGTGTCCCCTCTTCTCCATGTCTCTTCTACATCAACATGTGTCCCCTCTCCTTCATGTCTCTTCTACATCAACATGTGTCCCCTCTTCTTCATGTCTCTTCTACATCAACATGTGTCCCCTCTTCCTCATGTCTCTTCTACATCAACATGTGTCCCCTCTTCTTCATGTCTCTTCTACATCAACATGTGTCCCCTCTTCTCCATGTCTCTTCTACATCAACATGTGTCCCCTCTCCTTCATGTCTCTTCTACATCAACATGTGTCCCCTCTTCTTCATGTCTCTTCTACATCAACATGTGTCCCCTCTTCTTCATGTCTCTTCTACATCAACATGTGTCCCCTCTTCTTCATGTCTCTTCTACATCACCATGTGTCCCCTCTTCTTCATGTCTCTTCTACATCACCATGTGTCCCCTCTTCTTCATGTCTCTTCTACATCAACATGTGTCCCCTCTTCTTCATGTCTCTTCTTCATCAACATGTGTCCCCTCTTCTCCATGTCTCTTCTACATCAACATGTGTCCCCTCTTCCTCATGTCTCTTCTACATCAACATGTGTCCCCTCTTCTTCATGTCTCTTCTACATCAACATGTGTCCCCTCTTCTTCATGTCTCTTCTACATCAACATGTGTCCCCTCTTCTTCATGTCTCTTCTACATCAGCATGTGTCCCCTCTTCTTCATGCTCTCTTCTACATCAACATGTGTCCCCTCTTCTTCATGTCTCTTCTACATCAACATGTGTCCCCTCTTCTTCATGTCTCTTCTACATCAACATGTGTCCCCTCTTCTTCATGTCTCTTCTACATCAACATGTGTCCCCTCTCCTTCATGTCTCTTCTACATCAACATGTGTCCCCTCTTCTTCATGTCTCTTCTACATCAACATGTGTCCCCTCTTCCTCATGTCTCTTCTACATCACCATGTGTCCCCTCTTCCTCATGTCTCTTCTACATCAACATGTGTCCCCTCTTCTCCATGTCTCTTCTACATCAACATGTGTCCCCTCTTCTTCATGTCTCTTCTACATCAACATGTGTCCCCTCTTCTTCATGTCTCTTCTACATCAACATGTGTCCCCTCTTCTTCATGAAAATGAACTGATCAGATTTTGGCCACTTTATGATGTCATCACGATGTTTTGTCTTGTGTAACCATTAGCCAATCAGCAACCAAGGTAACCCCCCCCCCCCCCCCCCCTTATCACCTGAATCTCCTCCTAGAGCACCATTGAGTTCTTTGTAACCAAATGTCTCTCAGAGGGGCGTGGGGAGGGGCTCCTTATTTTCATCTAAAGTAACAGACAGAGAATCAGCACTTTGGAAACAGGGCTGAAACAGAGGGGATTATGGGTAATGCTGCCATGATCTGTTTGGTGTTTCAGCCAATCAGAGACAGGCTCTGGATATATCTGAGAGCTGTGATATATTGATGAAGAACAGTATACTAGGGGGCCTTTAAGACCTAACGTAGTATTGTTCATTGTTAAACTTCCTGTGTGTTTGGTATACATATACTACTAACATATATGCAGAGTTGGGAGGGTTATAAGTAATAAAAGTCATTTAATTTTTGGATAACCTCATTATCGAAGGCAAGCACATTGTTTTGTATCCTGATTACGTAATCTCGTTACATGTAATATTGCATATTTGATATCATATGACCTCTGATATTAATCACTCACAGCACACACACATGTTTTGAAGTGTCTGCCTCTACTTCCTGTGGTGCGTGTTGCAGTGTTGACGGTGTGTGTGTGTGTGTGTGTGTGTGTGTGTGTGTGTGTGTGTGTGTGTGTGTGTGTGTGTGTGTGTGTGTGTGTGTGTGTGTGTGTGTGTGTGTGTGTGTGTGTGTGTGTGTGTGTGTGTGTGTGTGTGCTGCTCATTCGTTCAGACACAGATAAAACAAGCCCTACAGTAGTTGCTTTCTTGTTCCTGAGTGAAATCAGTGAGGCTGCACCGCTGACAGGACTGTTTTCAGAAGCAGATCAATACACAGAGTTATACTGAGCGTTCCAAGCAGCGCGGTGACGTGTATTTGAGTCCAAATAAACTGGTGTGATCATGGTAATGAAGTACCGTGGGACCCAGTGGGGCTCACTCAATCAGAAGACGTTACATAAGGTTCTGATGAGCACAATAACTTACTTTACAACAACAATAGCAGAATTCAAAAGAAAAGACAAGAGTTGGTTCAAAGTTATAACATTCCTCGGCCATGCAATTGAAACATTGTTTTAGTTAAAATAGTTAAAATTCATTCACGATTGATAGTTCTGGAAAAATGTGAAAATGTACAAACACAGCTGCAATAGTTCCTACAATTAAACCGTTTTAAATGCAATGTTTCACGTCATCAAGTCATGTGAATGTAAAGGACTAGGTGTTATTTACTTTTTAATGAATGGGTGTCTTTCTCAAGCCCTTCAGCACAAAACCACTTCTTTATTGTGTCATCTACACTGTAATTCAAATCCAACGAGTCGTCATATGGCTATTCTTTAACTGTAGTCACACAAGGATGTTGATGTCTAATCCGTTGCATAAGGTAGAGTACAGCAGATCAAAAGTTCAGGTGAAACCGCTCTCCTTTCTGCAGCTTTTCCTTCTCTCAATGTGCTCTGTCTGGATTATCATGTTTTACAGAAGCAAAGACGACACCCGCCTGAACTCCACTCCTTTTCTCTATGGTTTAATATCGACCTGAGCGTGTACTCGGCTGCACAGATAACAGTACCTAAATAATAGATCTTTCAATAGGATCCCTGTCTGTAGAACCCATTTCTCTGCTGTCTCCCCGCGAGAACTAAGTGCCGCTGGGATGTTAACTCTTATCTACGGTGTATCAAGCTGTATTCGTGACTGCCCACATAGAGCTACAGCCTTATATTCTCTATGACTGTACTGTTGCTCAGATCTGCCTTTCAACTCTCTACCTGTCAAACACTGCAAGCTCCTACACTAAAAGCCAACACAAACGCCTCGTTGGTGCCAAGAGGCAGAGACAGCTGTAGTGGAAATAACTGGACTTAAACTCCCACTGTACATTTTACATGTATGTTCAATTTAATATTAATAATCAATGTCTTGCACAATAATATCCTGCATTATATCTGTTACTGGAAAGTTGCACATGTATATTTTCCACATCCACGTATATATATATATTTTTGTTTTTATTTCTATTTCAGAAATATTTTTGGACTGTTTATTTCTTGTGTCTTAATTCTCTTATGTACATTGCCTTGTTTTTTATGCTGCTGCAACGCAAACATTTCCCAAATTGGGATCAATAAAGTATCCATCTATCCATCTATCCATCTATCCATCTATCCATCTATCATCTATCCATCTATCTATCTATCCATCTATCCATCTATCCATCTATCTATCCATCCATCTATCTATCTATTCTATCTATCAATCTATCCATCTATCTATCTTTCTATCAATCTATCTGTCTATCCATCTATCTATCCATCTATCCATCTATCTATCCATCTATCCATCTATCCATCTATCCATCTATCTATCCATCCATCTATCTATCCATCTATCCATCTATCCATCTATCTATCCATCTATCCATCTATCCATCTATCCATCTATCCATCTATCTGTCTATCTATCCATCTTTCTATCCATCTATCTATCTGTCTCTCTTTATCTATCTCTCTATCTATCTATTACACACAATACACACACACACACACACACACACACACACACACACACACACACACACACACACACACACACACACACACACACACACACACACACACACACACACACACACACACACACAGACTGTTTATAGTAACCAGATTAATTACTTCACTTCCTAATTAGCCCACTAAGCAGGAGAGGAAATGGTTTCTGACTGGCCTTCTGTTTCCTCTCTATCTCGTACAACAAAGTGTGAGTGTGTGTCCGCCTCGTTTGATCTGAAGTCAGCTCGGCTCTCTGACAGCTGCCAAATCAATAGCCGTCACATGTTGCCTTCACTTCCTGTTCGTGTGAAGCTCTACAGAGCCAGGTCTGGAGGAGGAAGTGTCTGTTGACCCGTGTAAAGGGTGACCAGATCCAAACCTAATTGGGTTTAGTTTGGGACAAAGTGGGATATTTTACCAATGAGGTAGTCCTTAGGTTGATATGCTGCTCCTTAGCGAGTAAACTCTATGCTCTGCCCTCTGGTTGATTCAGGAGCACACAATAGGATATGCAATTTACAGGATAAGCCTATTTTCTTATTCCTCTTATCATTTTTGCTTGAATATATAGGAGAAAATGGTACGATACCCTAGTTACAATTAGGGAAAACAATTATCTTTGTCGCCTTGATCTTAGTTTTTAAACACTGAGTTCCTTAAAGCTATTCTGTCTCTTTTTGACTGTTTGAATGCACGCTAAATCAATATCCATATCACGTCCTAAATTTCAATGATTGGATCAGGTGACGATAGTACAGTATTAAGATATTCACCTTCAACTCACTTCAACCTTACACTTATATCTTACTTATATTATTGTCTCACTCCTTATCAACCCCCACGGTCCCTCAGATCCACCGCAGCCGGACTCCTATCCACTCCCACATCCACACTCTGCAGCTTTGGGGACAGAGCCTTCTCAGTGGCAGCTCCTCGGCTCTGGAACTCCCTCCCCCAAGATCTCCGTGACTCTGAGTCCCTCACAGTCTTTCAGTCCCGCCTCAAAACACATCTTTTCAACTCTGTCTACCCATAAGCCCCCCCCCCTCTCAATCAACTTCCTCTTGACTGCCTTTTTATTTTTTACTTACTTGTTTGCCTGTCCTTGTTTGTCTACCCTCCCTCATACTGTAAAGCGTCTTTGAGTTGTGAAAAGCGCTATATAAATAAAATGCATTATTATTATTATTACTTATATAGTATCAGCAATAACATAATTACTATAACCAAGGCATCATTACACATATAATATGAATACTCAGCATTCACTGAGTAAGAGTGATGAGTATTAGGTCAGTGACGGAAAATAATCAGTCCTTTCACGGTCAAAGGGAATCCATTTGAGAAAAATAGATATCTTTTCCAAATCAAGTCAACAAAGGGGAAAATTAAAGTCTGTATTTGGGGTTGTGCACGTGGTGCTTGTTGTTGAGTGTAAGAGCGGTGCATCCTGGTACTTTTTGTGATGTTTATCCTACCTTTCACAGATCTTCCATCCTGGGATGTAAGGTCTCATCTGGTCGCCATCATCTTCAAATCAACTCGAAGAAAACCTGCAGTGATTGATATGGCCAGAATTGTTGATTCAAAACTGTCTTTCTGATCCAGCAAGAATGGTTCCTTTAACTTGAACAAAACATGTACAAATAATATAAGATAAGAGGTACTTAATTGATTCAAAATTGTAAAAAAAAAGTAGAAAATATACAGTAATAATGTGAAAATCTGCAATAAACACATTTTAAATAACCTTTAAAGTAAAATGAATAACCGGATCAACAAACTAAACACTATACAATGTAACTTGACACCATTTTGTTAAGTCTTGTTCTTATTTTAAACCAGAATCACTATACAGATGAAATAAAATACCTTTTAAAGTAACTTAAAACAGCCATAGAAAACATTGAGCAATTAAAAACTAAATGTACTGTTTTTATATTCTGTCATGTTAAGTTGTCAACAGAGACTGTTTATAAAAAGCTTTACCTTAGCTCTGGTGTACAACAGTTAGCTAATTGCTATGTATCATTGCATCAATTAATGCTGATGTCTTTAGCCGGTTAGCTTAGCTAGCACGTCATTAAATTATTATCTAATATTTAATTATTTACAGACTCATGATTCAGGAGTTCTTCAGTCAGTTGTCAGCTTTCAGTGAGCAGGGCTTCTCACAAACACATCTACAACCTTACAACGAAGTACAAAGTGTTACCGTTTTGATTTGACGACATTAATAGTGTTTTTGGTTTTTATCTGACATGTTGTTAGCTTTCTCTACAGTGGCACCTCGCGTCTGTCAAGCGTGAGCAGTCTAGGCTGCATTCTGATTGGCTAAGGCACTCCCCGTGATGAAAACTCTGTGTAATGATTGGCTAAAACACTTCTGTGTTGAAAACCTTTTAATTTTGTAATGTTGTATACAAGAACATATGCCATCGGGGGTAGACAAAAAAGACATACATTCAATTACCATGAGTTTATATTGTCTTTTTACTCATAATGTTTTTAATAGTGCTACTATATTGCAAAGACTAGAGCACTTAGTTGGCATACAGGGAACTGCTTTAGACTGGTTTAGGTCCTATCTATCTGAACGCTCTCAGTTTGTACGTGTCAATGATGAGTCTTCCACGCAAATCAAAGTTAGCCATGGAGTGCCACAGGGCTCAGTGCTCGGACCTATTTTGTTCACATTATATATGCTTCCGTTAGGCAATATTATAAGGAATCATTCTGTACATTTTCATTGTTATGCGGATGATACTCAACTATATTTATCAATCAAGCCTGATGAAATTAATCATCTAAATAAAATTCAAGACTGCCTCAAGGACTTAAAAACGTGGATGACCTTAAACTTTTTGATGTTAAACACGACCAAAACTGAAGTTATTGTACTTGGCCCGAAGAATCTACGAAACAAATTATCTAAGGATATACTAACTATGGATGGCATTAATTTGGCCTCCAGTGAGACTGTAAGGAATCTTGGTGTTATATTTGATCAGGATTTATCCTTTAACGCCCACATAAAATCAATTTCAAGGACCGCCTACTTCCATCTACGTAACATTGCAAAAATCAGGCATATCTTGCCTCAAAACGATGCAGAGAAACTAGTCCATGCATTTGTTACTTGAAGGCTGGATTATTGTAACTCTTTATTATCAGGGTGTACCAAGAAGTCAGTCAAGTGGCTTCAGCTGATTCAAAATGCTGCAGCTCGTGTACTAACCAGAGTTAGGAAAAGGGACCACATTACTCCTGTTCTGGCTGCCTTACACTGGCTCCCTATAGAACACAGGATAGAATTTAAAATTCTTCTTCTCGCCTACAAAGCCCTTAATGGGCAGGCGCCATCTTACCTCAAAGAACTCATTATACCCTACTGTCCTACTAGGGCATTGCGTTCCAAGAATGCAGGGTTGTTGGTTGTTCCTAGAGTCTCTAAAAGTACAATGGGAGCCAGAGCCTTTTCTTATCAAGCTCCACATTTGTGGAATCAGCTTCCAGTTTGTGTTCGGGCGGCAGACACCCTATCCGTTTTTAAGAGTGCGCTTAAGACCTTCCTTTTTGATAAAGCTTATAGTTAGGGCTGATTAGATTCAGCCCCTAGTTTTGCTGATATAGGCTTAGTTTGTCGGGGGACATCTTACTTCTTCCTTCTCTCTGTCTATACCTGTGTACTCTCATGTTCCGATTAACCCAGCTTCCCCAAATGTCTTTCTTTTTGGTGTCTGTATACGCCGGGATCCGGAGTCATGGATGATCCTGCGCTCCTCTGTCCTGGATCGCGAGCCCTGGATCTTGAGTCGTGGCTGTGGTCCTGGATCATAGGTCCTGGATGGATATCCTCGTGGATTCATTTTCCTATTATACACACATGCATTTCCAAACATTTGGACTACCTATGTTGCAAATGTATTATCTTTTCAATTTACACACGGCATCTATTGCACGTCTGTCCGTCCTGGGAGAGGGATCCCTCCTCTGTTGCTCTCCCTGAGGTTTCTCCCATTTTCCCTTTAAACTGTGGGTTTTCTCTTGGAAGTTTTTCCTTGTACGATGTGAGGGTCTAAGGACAGAGGGTGTCATATTGTCATACTGATATTTTGTACAAACTGTAAAGTCCACTGAGACAAATGTAACATTTGTGATATTGGGCTATATAAATAAACATTGATTGATTGATTGATTGATTTTAGTTCTTGATGGAACACTCTGAGTTAGCTGGGTGCTATGGATATGTGCAAAACTACAGATTTATTTGCATATATAAAGACTAATACAAATAAAACTACTTGTATTTAGGGCAAATAAACGTCTGCTTTTGTAATTTACTTTACTACGGTTAAAAACCCTGCAGATTATTGATTTTAAAGGTATCAAATGACTTATTATAAACAAGTTCTAGCCTTGTTTGGGACCCTGCCGTTTTCAGTCTCCCTATTTATATTCCCCAGTAATAAAATGCCACACTGATGTTTCATAAAGTGTGATGTTGTTTATAAAGACCAACCAGATATAACTGATATTGCATCATCTTGACAAGGCCTCACCGCCCAAAGCTAAGAATAAGCCTGAGTCATTTAGCAGCTCTGTTTCTGTCGGACTCCCAGTTTTTTTGTGCTTTATTTCCTGTGGGTTTTCTCCCAGCCGCCCCCTGTGTTGTCTGCTTGACGGTCGTCTGTCAAGGAACCCCCTTATCTTCGTTTGTTGCCATAGAAACTATCAGCAGCCATGGAAAAGTACAAGTGGGTGAAAAACGTTAGCGATGGTCGGCCACGCCACGCTGACAGACAGTGCAACAAAAAACAGCAGAAAAAAATATATAATAAATATTTGCAATAAAAGATAATTAAAACAGAAAAGAATAGTCATATTTCTACAGACATAATAAATAGAAAATGTAATACAAAATTAAATAAATATTTGGAATAAAAAGATAAAATAAAATAGAATAAAAGTAAGACTTTTGGGATGCAATATCCTCATTTTTCTCAAGGGTATTTAAAGTCAAACTACAACTAGATCCTGTGTTGGTAATACATCTGAACACTGTAAAATACTCCACAATAAACTACGTTTTATGGGAAATGGCAGCCCTTTATATCATATTTTAATTCATTGAATGTCCTATCCCCTGACTAAGTATATATGTCCCCCCTCTAGTTATTATTATTACTTTATTTTGTGTTTCATCTTTATTTTTTATTTTATTTTTTGTTTTTAGTTAATTAAATATATATATATATATATCTATTTATTTATTTATTTTTGCTCTTTATCATGTGAAATGTATCAGGATGTGTAAGCGATACAATGCTGTGACCAATTTTTTGGGGAAACTTTTTCCTCTCAAGGGCCATTTCAATTTTTTCAACATCCTCCGAGGGCCGTACAAATCATTGACCTCTGCTTAAAAATACTAAGATCACAGCCCATTCATTTGGCCTTTCTTTCATGCTGTGCAAAGAAAGAGCAACCTCTTAATCCAGATATCTCACCATGACTCGCGCATGCACGCACGTGCACGGTTGTGGCATGACCACCAAAACAGAAAGATATGGACACAAGATGTGTGCAAATTTAGTTTCCTATCCATGTGGACATGATGTAAGTGGGGGGGGCCTAACCTCATCTAGGGGGGTACGGGGGGCATGCTCCCCTGGGAAGATTTGTTTTAAATATTGAAGTTAAAAGCATCAATCTGGTGCACTTTGAGAGCAACATGAAGAGATCTATGGATACATTTCTCAACATCCATTTGAAACAGAACTGTAAACAGATTTATTTTTCTTTATGGATATTTTACAAATCACTCTCCTTTCAAACTGTATTCTTGTTTATTAATAACAACTTTTTTTACTGTCATAGTATTTTATACCTGTTTACTTTATTCTCTTATTTTTTTATAACTATAATGATCATATAAAGATGTGCCTTTACCCACGACGCTGAAGTTGGCTTCCGATTCACAGCATCCGATTTGGCAGTTAAGGGGAAAGTTAAGGGACATTTAATTGACAGCGCTGAGCGAACAATCCTCCGTGTTTGAACCTCTTAAATCGCTGCATAGCCGATTTATTTGGACTGGATTATCCCAGAGACTCTAAAGATTCTTTATAACCCAGTTTGAGATTTGTGAAACCTTAATTCTATTTGTGAAAATACAAACAAGGGAGATTTCAGTGCTTTTTTTATCTAGACCACATTAGACCAGGTCCTGATCTAAAACCACTAGACCTAGACTCATCAAATCTGGACTGGATTATCCCAGAGAGTCTAAAGATTCTTTATAACCCAGTTTGAGATTTGTGAAACCTTCATTCTATTTGTGAAAATACAAACACAGGTGGAAGGCTGAGGTACAGTGTATCTCAACTCCAAACAGATAACATATGAAGCATCGCAGGTAGGCATCTTCAACTGCAATTTCATATAGGCTACACACGTCACACTCTAACACACCCTTTAAATTCTGCGGTTTATTTAAGATGTGAGATTTCCCCATCTTCCTCCTTTCAATGTGCTCATGTATGTGTAATGTGTATTACTTTTAACTGATATCCTCAGTTAATTTTTACCTTGAACTTATTATAATCAAAGCTGTAAAGCTAATACATGTGATGAACAACAAAAGAACCATGAGAACCAAACTTAAATTGATGCGTACAGTGCAAAATAAGTTTTGGGATGTATTGTAATGACATTGTGCAGGTTCCCATTCTACAGCGGGTAAGGAGAGAGTGAAAGAAGGAGCAGATGGCTCCTCTGTGCTCAGATTTAATCATTTAGAAAATCTATGTGTTTGTGTGTGTTTTGCCTTTTCTTCACACAAAATAATAAAAGACCACAACAAATGTGTCCTTATATAATTGACCTTTTAGTCAAAAATTGGAATGGGTCACCTTGACCCCAAATCTGCAATGTGGTTTATCTGAAGATATTGATTACTTTTTGTCTCAACAGATGATCTAAGCAGGCTTTGCTTTTACTGCGGGATGGAGGAGCAGGATGAAGAACATTGGGTAATTTCCTATTGCACATTACAAATAAAGAAAATTAGCAGAAATATGTTTCCAGACTTTATCAACATAACATTTGCGTTGGTAATTGCTACTATATTTGGCATCTTCAGCATTCACTGATAAAGGATTAATGTTTTGCTTGTTTTTCCATACATTCAATGTATTTCTTTCTCAAAACACAACATTTATGTTTTTGAAAGATTTCGATAATTGAAGGAATGGTTAGAATGTTACATTAGAGATATTCTATTATCATAAACAAATCCCATAATGCATACCTTACATAACAAGTAGCCTATTTATTGTTTTCTCAGATTTGCTGTGACATTTGTCAGCGGTGGTACCACCACCAATGTGTACAAAGGCCTCCAGTGGATCAACCGTACTTGTGCCCTGGATGCACATAATGCCCCGAAGGAACCATCATTAACTGTCCACTGTCATTTCAACCAATGCAACTATTGTTTGGCCTGTCATAAAATGCCCCCCCCCCCCCCCCCAAAAGAGGTTTCTATGAATCCCACCCTCAAGCATTTTTCAGGGTATGGTTCTAGGACTGGTGCCAATAAATGGAGCAAGTTTCATGAATGTGACACTTTTATTTTGTACGCATAGCGTATATAATAATATGCTGACAAAGACTATGTAACATTTGTAAACATATATGTTGATTATTAGATGACAACTATGTAAAATTAAACAATACATTTTAAAGCACGTTTATACAGACAGGACGTAACAATAATGATAAAAAAAAAAGATTAAAAAAAACAAAAACTGAAAAGGAAGTGACGAATGAATTTCGACACCTCAAATACGGAGCGAAAAGTTAAACCAGAAGAATCAAGACTATGAGCTACCACTAAACAACTCACAGTCTGAAAATTACCATTAATAAAAACCCTGAACGTTTACTTTTCGTTTTAAACATCGTTTTAAGGTGTAAACCTATGGTGTAAACGTGTCATTTAAATGTGTAAACGTGTCATTTAGAAATGCGCGTTCCCGTGACAAGGCGGGCATTTCATGACGGGGAGGCATAATGTGACACAACACCGGAACCGCGTTCTGGTGCTCTCCGTCAGAACTGCACCCCTGTCAGACGAGACATATACCACGTGATGACACGTTAGGCTCGTGTTGTGTTCAAGGACTGCCAGGAAAAACAGGCACTCGCTTGTTTAATTTGTTTGCGGTCTAGATTTCTTAAAAAAAAATTGTTTTGCGTGTGTTTATAAATTACCTCGAGGGCCGTATCAAATGGTCTCGCGGGCCGTATGCGGCCCGAGGGCTGGAGGCTCCCCACCCCTGCAGCTTTCGTTAAATAAAGCTCGCTTTTTGTTATACTTTGTACCCCTTCTCCTCATTCTGCATTTGGGTCCTGATAATCCCCAATCCTGACACTTATATATTGTGATACTCAGATTAGGTTACTGATTACATTTGTTTACATGTAACAAGTAATTGTAACGGATTACATGTTTAAAGCAACCCTCCCTCTCCTGATCATGAGGTCCTGATGTTACACGACAAATACAGCATGTCTAGTCATGTGAATGGAATTGATGAATACAAAACAACAGGAAAAGTTACTGAAAATGAAGACCCTAAATGAAGTTTGAATTAAATGCCATGTTCCTGGAGCAAATCAGAAAATACTTGGAGTTATCAGTGGAGTTCCCATAGAAATCTACATAGAAGAACTCAAGAAAGAAATTAAAGGGGGAAAAGTGTCTGCAGTTAAGCGTCTTCCTACTAGGTATCAGGGTAAGATAGTGGATAGTTTGTCTGTTCTTCTTCAGTTTGAAGAAACAATTCAACAGAAGATAATGATCGGTTGCATGAGCTTTCCAGTAAGGCAAGGCAAGTTTATTTATATAGCACCTTTCAACACAAGGCAATTCAAGGTGCTTTACAAAAATGAAAGACATTAAGAAAATGGCATTTAAAAACAGTAAAAGATAATAAAAGAAACATTAAAAGAAAAAATGCATGAATAAAAAGTACATGAATAAAAAGTTACAGTGCATTAAGATATGAATAGTTCACACAGAAGTTCCACTTTACTGATGAACACAACGGCTCAGTTTCAATTAAAATTAAAAGCAGCGACAAAAAGAAAAGTCTTCTTGCTGGATTTAAAAGTAGTCAGAGTTGCAGCGGACCTGCAGGTTTCTGGGAGTTTGTTCCAGATGTTTGGAGCATAATAACTGAACGCTGCTTCTCCATGTTTAGTTCTGACTCTGGGGACAGAAAGCTGACCCGTCCCTGAAGACCTGAGAGATCTGGATGGTTCATCATTTAGCAGGAGGTCAGAAATGTATTTTGGGCCTAAACCATTCAGTGCTTTATAAACCAGCAGCAGTATTTTGAAATCTATTCTTTGACACGCAGGAAGCCAGTGTAAAGACTTCAGAACAGGAGTGATGTGATCCACTTTCTTAGTGTCAGTGAGGACTCGAGCAGCAGCGTTCTGAATCAGCTGCAGCTTCCTAATAGATTTTTTAGTGAGACCTGTGAAGACACCATTGCAGTAGTCGAGTCACTGAAGATAAAAGGATGGACACGTGTTTCCAGATCCTGCTGTGACATTAGTCTTTTAATCCTAGATATATTCTTTAGGTGATAATAGGCTGATTTAGTAACAGTTTTAATGTGACTGTTGAAACTCAGGTCAGAGTCCATGACTACACCTAGATTTCTGGCTCTATCTGTTGTTTTGAACATTGCAGACTGAAGCTCAGCGCTAACTTTTATACGTTCTGCCTTGGCTCCAAAAACCATTACCTCAGTTTTATCTTTGTTTAATTGGAGAAAGTTCTGACACATCCAGTCATTGATTTGTTCAATGCACTTACTCAGTGTTTGAATTGGAGCATAGTCTCCTGGTGAAATTGTTATGTAAATGTGTGTGTCATCTGCATAGCTATGGTAACTTATGTTGTTGTTCTTCATTATCTGAGCCAGTGGTAGCATGTTAAAGAGAAGAGGCCCCAAGATGGTAAGAGAAAGAGAATTCATCCCTAAACCTCTGCGGTGCTTTAAATGCCAAAGGTTTGGGCATGTGGCAGACAAGTGCAAAGCAACTAAGCCCAGGTGTCCAACATGTGCGGGGGAACATGAATATGGTAGTTGTGCTGCAGGTGCTAAGGTGAAATGTTGTAACTGTGGTGGGGAACATAGTGCTGCGTATCAGGGCTGCGAAGTGCAGAAAAAGGCCAAGGAGGTGCAGAGATACAAAGTGCAAAATAAAGTCTCATATGCTGAAGCAACAGAAAAGGTTTCACTAAACATAGCTAGGAAATCCCAAGTAGCAGCAAGTATGTTCTCTTCAAAAGATTTTCCCAAACTCCCACAGGCAAAGGAAAGCTCCACAAAGTGTTCACATAAATGTGTGATAGGAGAGGATGCATTGATTTAATAAGTGCCATGTGTGGCCTTTATTGGAAAAGTGGTGAATGTTGCTTTGTCAAGAGGTCAAGACTGAAAACAATAGTGGAAGCAGCAGGTGAATGTTTGGGGATAAAGAATATAACCGTTGAAATGATACATGATATGCTAGCCCCCAATAATGATGATTCACAGATTAGTGAATAGATTAATGGTTTTTCTCATTCTGCAGTGGAATGCTAGAAGCCTTATTGCAAATGGACAAGAATTCAAGACCTATATATATCAGTTAAAAGAAAAACCAGACGTTATTTGTATTCAAGAAACATGGCTGACGACTCACTTGGACTTCATAATTGGGGGATATACTGCTATAAGACAAGATAGAAATGATGGCCAGGTAGGGGGATGTGCAATCTTTATCAGAGAAGTAATGTCTTATAGTAGGCTAACATTTAAGAACAGCCATGATTTAGAAATAGTGGGTGTAGAAGTTTGGATTAATAAAAGGAACATTTGTGTCCTGAATTTTTATAATCCATGTAATAAACTCAAAATAGAGGAATTAGACAGTCTTTGCCAAGGAAATGAAATAATATGGTGTGGTGATTTTAATGCACATAATACAATGTGAGATAATACAAGGGAGATCAACAGATTACAACGGACAGGTGGTGGAGGACTTAATGGAGGCAAAGGAATTAGTTTGTTTAAATAATGGGCAAGACTCAATTTTAGAGATGGAACAGAGTCTGCGATCGACCTAACTCTTGTAACAAGTGAATTAGCTTCTGGTAGCAGTTGGGAAGTATTGGCAGATAACAGTTTGGGAGTGATCATCTTCCGATTATAATCAAGTTTGATATAAGTAATGTGGTTGAGCTAGATGGTATCATGAGATGGACCTTTTCTAAAGCAAATTGGGAGATGTTTGCTAAATTGTGTGATAATGAATTTCATCAGATTGATATGGCAGGAAGTATTGATGAAATAAATGAGCAATTTACTTCAAATATAATTAAAAGCGCTAATCAAACTATTGGGAATAAAACTGGTAAACTTAGTAAATGTGTTAAGATGGTGGAACAAAGAATGTAATGATGCAATCCGAAACAAAATCAGGCTGTTTGGAAAGCTGAGAAAGACACATGCATTACACAATTTATTAGAATATAAAAAGGCACAGGCTCAGGTAAGGAACATTGTTAAAAGAGCAAAAAGGGAGTGTTGGTGTATAGGATCTGTCTGTGTTGTTGTTTTGTCTTGTCTTTTTCTATCTTTGGGTTTCCTGTTTTATTTTGTAAAGTGTTCACCCCCGTTTCCTGTCTGTTTTCCCTCCCTGATTACCCGATTGTGTTCACCTGGTGCCTCTGTGTTTTCTCCTACCTCCTCACCTGTCTCGTGTTTGTTTGATTAGTCCTGGGTGTATTTAAGTTCTGGTTTTTCCGTGTGTCTTTGTTGGTTCGTCTTGTGTTTTGAGTAATTCTGCGGTGAGTGTTCTGTTCTGTGTCTAAGATATTGTAGCCTTGAAATAAAGGAATTATTTTTGTCACTTAAGTCTGCATTTGGGTCCTGTTTCCTACACAAACCGTAACATTTGGAGAGGTTTCTGTTCAAGTATTGGGAGAACTACACCATTAGATAAAGTATGGGGAATGGTTAAGAAGATGAGGGGAATAAGACAGCAGAGTAACCTGCCAGTGTTAGAGAATGGAGGGGAACCTGCCACCGGTGCTATGGATGGAGAAGGCAGAAATTCTAGCTAAGAATTTTGTCAAAGTTCATTCTTCAGAACATTTGACAGAAGAAGGGAAGATCAGGAGGCAGGAAGTGTTAGATGAACATCCTAATGTATATGAAGAAAGACATTCGTCGCAGAGTGTTGTAAATATACCTTTTTCTATTCAAGAGTTGAGAAGAGCATTAGGTAAGTGTAAAATGACTGCTCCTGGGAAAATGCTATATAATGTTGACCCAAGTGATTTTGCATTAGGAAAGCTGCTGGAGATGTATAATAAGATTTGGGAGAAAGGGAAGCTGCCAATAATATGGATAGAATCTGTCATTATTCCTATTAGAAAACCTGGGAAAGATCCAATCAGTCCAGGCAGTTATAGACCAACCAGTCCAGGCAGTTATAGACCAACCAGTCCAGGCAGTTATAGACCTATAGCTCTGACATCACACTTGTGTAAAGTTATGGAAAAAATGATAACAGAAAGGCTGACATACTACATTGAGAAAAATGAACTAATGACTCCTTATCAGAGTGGGTTTAGAAGAGGGCGGAGTACTTTAGTTCAAACCGGAGAGACGTGATGTAAGGAATACATATTTATTGTTTACACGTCATATGAATGAAATGATTGCCATGATAATACAACAAGAGAATGTAATGGTGTTTGGCGATTAGGCCCCGGTTTGCAGGATAATCATTCAGGAGGGAAAGAACCGCTCCGATGAAATCCCCGGGGTCTAGACACTGGTGGTGGTGATGAGTTGGTGAGACCGGTCTGAAGAAGGAAGTTTAGCTTTGTCCTGGAGGAGACGGGAGGCGAGAGGGGTGGAGGCGGGTTACGTGTGATCATCTGCAATGACAACTGACAGGGAGGAAGAGCAGGCATTTAAGAAATTTAGCATGAGCAGCAATTGGCTGCTGAGGGGTGACGCCCTCGTATTTAATGAGGGGGGAAGGGAGCCATAGAGTGACGTGTAAGTGACTCATGTTAGGTCTTCCTTATTGAACTTGCGCTAAAGCTTTCATATCCACTGCTGTGCCTGGAGACTGAAGTCAGGAAAGCACAAGCGAATAAGGAGTGTGTTGTAGCTGTATTCTTTGATGTGGAAAAAGCTTACGATATGATGTGGAAGGAAGGATTATTAATAAAACTGGACATTATGGGTCTGGGAGGTAATGTATATAATTGGATTATGGATTTTTTGTTTGGCCGTGCCATCAGAGTCCGAGTTGGCAATTAATATTCTCGAAGGCATGAAGTTGAAAATGGAACCCCGCAGGGGAGTGTAATTAGTCCTCTTTTGTTTTCTATCATGATAAATGATATATACACACAAGTAGGATCTGATATTGGTAAGTCACTTTTTGCAGATGATGGAGCTATTTGGAAAAGCGGCAGAAATGTAAATTATATTGTAGCTAAGATTCAGGAAGCCATTACAGAAATTGAAAGCTGGTCTCTGACATGGGGGTTTAGATTGTCGGTGGAAAAAACTGGAACTTTATTTTTTACGAGGAAAAGGATAGGTGAGGAGGTTAGGTTAAAACTTTATGGACAAGATCTAAAGAAAGTGAAGACATTTACATTTCTGGGAATATGGTTGGACGAGAGAATCACATGGAGTACTCACATTGATAAAGTAGTAGATAAATGTAAAAGAGTTTTAAATGTTATGAGGTGGTTGGCAGGCACTATGTGGGGGGCTGATAAAGCTGCTTTGAGGAATGTATACACAGCCTTAATTAGATCAGCCATAGAATACGGACTAATGAAAGCTTTAGCGCAAGTTCAATAAGGAAGACCTAACATGAGTCACTTACACGTCACTCTATTGCTCCCCTCCCCCCTCATTAAATACGAGGGCGTCACCCCTCAGCAGCCAATTGCTGCACAGGCTAAATTCCTTAAATGCCTGCTCTTCCTCCCTGTCAGTTGTCATTTCAGGTGACTATACACGCAACCCGCCTCCACCCCTCTCGCCTCCCGTCTCCTCCAGGACAAAGCTAAACTTCCTTCTTCAGACCGGTCCCACTCATCACCACCACCAGTGTCTAGACCCCGGGGATTTCATCGGAGCGGTTATTTCCCTCCTGAATGATTATCCTGCAAACCGGGGCCTAATCGCCAAACACCATTCCATTCTCCTTTTGTATTATCATGGCAATCATTTCATTCATATGACGTGTAAACAATAAATATGTATTCCTTACATCACGTCTCTCCAGTTTGAAATAGTATATGGTTTAGCTGCATATTCTTCTTTTCAAAAATTAAATAGAGTCCAGGCACAAGCACTAAGGATATGCTGTGGGGCAGTCAGATCTACACCAGTGTCGGCACTTCAGGTAGAGGTCGGAGAAATACCTATTTCTTTGAGGAGAAAACAGTTGATTGTTCATTACTGGGCAAATCTACAGGGCCATGAAGATACTCACCCTACTAAACAAACTGTACAAACAAGTTGGGAAAGTAACAAAATAAAAAAAGAAAGTTTTTGTGTTTCGGAAATATGTAAGGAATTCAAAGTTAAAGAATGGAGTATTAGTCCGACGGTGTTGTTATCAGCTGTTCCACCATGGTTGCTACCTCAACCTGTAGTAGATGTATCACTATTGAAACGGTTACATTCAATGAAAATCAATGTACAGGCTTATGTGAACACTGTTCTACATGAACAATATGGGCACTTTGTAAAAATATTTACTGTTGGATC
This sequence comes from Gymnodraco acuticeps, assembly GCF_902827175.1. Classification (NCBI taxonomy): domain Eukaryota; kingdom Metazoa; phylum Chordata; class Actinopteri; order Perciformes; family Bathydraconidae; genus Gymnodraco; species Gymnodraco acuticeps. Next base: position 113,010 of record NW_022990353.1, on the reverse strand, counting down.
CAAAAATCCAGAAAATTGTCAAACTAGTTGTGTATTTTATGTTGAATTAAAGGTCAAAGTGGGAAAGCGAACGAGTGATCACATCGCAGTATATACAGTAGAGATTATGGCTATCTCACTAGCACTTCAGTGGGTATAGTCATGACGACTGGATCTGAATTATGTTTTTGTGGTTTGTGTCCCAGCTGTCGATCAGCTGTCCGCAGCGTCTCCACTGCAGCCTGTGCGTACGAGTGGTCACATTTAAGGGATGGGGTCACGTATGAGTTAGAGTTTGCGTGGAGGACCGCACATTTTCCCGTCAAGTTAGTATTTTATAAATCGCAAACATTGCGTTGAAACTGGCATGAAATTGTACACATCATGTTTAGGTTAGTTCATCTGGGAATTGTTGTTCAATTTGTGTGGGTTCCAGCGCATGTGGGTATTAGAGGGAATGAAGTAGTGGATCAACTGGCAAAATGTGGTTTGAAAGCAAACCAGATTGATATAATGGTACTCATCAGTAGAGCAGAAGTCAAATCTGTTACAAAAGTGGTTATCAAGCAACAATGGCAAAAACTATGGGACAGTAACACCAAAGGAAGACATACCAGATACAAAGGGAAGTAGGAACAGGAAGCACTTGGGGGAGTAGTAGAAGAGAACAGAGCATTAACAGCTGGATAACATTGGGTCACTCTGGATTAAACTCATCACTGCATCTGATTGGAAAACATCCAAATGGCAATTGTGATGGTTGCCAACAACCAGAGACAATACATCATGTATCTTTTAGCTGCCCGGATTATAACAGACAAAGATTCATTCTGAAAACTGCACTGGAACAACTCAACATCAAGGATATGGATTTCAAGTCAATATACGAAAGTAAATCAAGAAATAAAGCAAACAAGCTGATCTTCAAATTCCTCAAAAGCACTGGTCTGAGGACAAGGATTTAATATGAACATTTAATAACTCAACAGTAGGTGGCGATATATGCTCCAAGTGGAAGCGATTCGCCATTAAATAAAAGAAGAAGAAGAAGAAGAAAATCCCAGATATGCCTACAATTTATGAATTTGTCTTCTCTGTGGGTTGTATACTCTTCATTCTTTATGCAAATTAATTATAATTATTATTTTTCAAAGTTCGTTTATGATTCATTCAAAGCATTAAAAATAAATGAGAAACAGAGAGCGTCCTATACCTTTAAGAAATACGTGGGGGCGGGGTTCATAACCCTTTAGGAAACGCCCCTATACGATCCGCCTCCTTGCTGCGGTCTGCAGCCAGACCCATCTCAGAGCACGAGGGTGAAAGGACTTCTGCTGAAACGAAAGTCAACCAGGAGTTCAGGACAAGCTTTCAAAGAGCACAGCTGCTTTTTAACCTGCTACTTTACAGGTAAGAGATTTATAATTTTATAGAGGAAGAATATGAACTACTTTTATGGCGGATTATTTTATTATAAGTGTTGTAATTGTAGTATTACTTTTTGCACAGATATGGCAACTGCTAGAAGTCTGCTGTCCGAGGAGAAGTTCCTATGTTGCGTCTGCATGGAAGTGTTCACTAAGCCAGTTACAACGCCATGTGGACACAATTTCTGCTCTGCATGTATCCACAAGTACTGGGATGGCAGTGCTATTTGCCAGTGTCCACTCTGCAAAAGAACATTCTCTCAAAGACCTGAACTACACGTCAACACCTTTGTCTCTGAGTTAGCTGCTGAGCTTAAGACGTTAGTTCAAATCAAAGCCTCATCAGACCCCCCACTTCCTGGAACAGACGCCGTTCTTTGTGATATCTGCTCTGAGATGAAGGGAAACGCAGTTAAATCCTGCCTGACGTGTTTGGTGTCTTTCTGTGAAGTGCACCTCGAGCCACACCAGAGAGTTGCTGCTCTCAAGAGCCACACACTGTTAGACCCGGTGAACAATCTTGACGACAGGATGTGCAAAGTGCACAACAAGATAACAGAACTGTACTGCAGGACTGACCAGGCCTGTGTTTGTGTCTTGTGTATGAAAACCCATCACAAGAGTCACGATGTCGTCCCAATCGAGGAAGAATTTGAAGTAGTGTTGGCAATAAAAGACGAGACCATGGCAAATTTCAAACAGATGATTCAATCCCGGTCCGAGAAGATAGCTGAGATAGAAAGCTCAGTTGATGAGAGGCAGAAAGAAGCAGAGAGAGAGAAAGAAGCCAGTGTGCAGGTCTTCAGCGACTTGATCAGCTCCCTCCAGAGAAACCAGGCGGAGCTTGTTGAGGGGATTGAGGAGAGGTACAGAGCAACGAAGCAGAAGGCTGACGGCTTCCTCACAGATCTGAGGATGGACGTTGCTGATCTCCAGAGCAGGAGCAGCCACCTGGAGCAGCTGTCACAGTCTGAGGATCACCATCAATGTGTTCAGACCTTCCAAACCCTGCGCTCTCCTTTAAACAAGGACTGGACCAACGTCGGTGTCCACTGCCATCTGTCCCTCCAGGCAGTGAGGCGTGCTGTGGGTCTGCTGAAACAGACCGCTGATCAGATAGTGGAGGAGCTTCAAAATGAGATCAAGATGAAAAGAATGAGAGAACATGCAGTGGACTTGACCTTTGACCCCGACACAGCACATAGCTCACTGACCATCAGCCAGGATGGGAAACAGGTGGAAGATGCAGACACAGAGCAGATTCTTCCCTCCAATCTAAAGAGATTTGAAATGTATCCGGAAGTTTTGTCAAAGGAGGGGTTTACAGCAGGGACGTTTTACTATGAGGTGCAAGTGAAGGAAAAAACTCAGTGGATTGTTGGAGTGGTGAGAGAGTCCTATGAAAGAAAAGAGGTCATAGCTATGTCAGCAGAATATGGTGGCTGGGCCATTGAGTTTCGTGAGGGATCATACTATGCATGTACATCACCAGAAGTTCAAATGACACTGAGAGAAGAGCTTCAGAAGGTGGGCGTCTTTGTGGACTATGATCAGGGAGTGATTTCTTTCTACGACGTGGACTCTAAGTCACAAATACATTCTTATACCGGCTTCCACTTTACAGAGAAAATGTATCCATACTTCTGCCTTCAATGGAACAACAATGGAACAAACTGGGCTCCTCTCATCATAACCCCTGTACCGCGAACACACTTGAGTTCATTACTTCTTTAAAGACCACAGAAAACACTGGTCTCAAATCAGTTAACACCTCTGTATCGTCTACATTACTTGTAAAAGGAGTAAGACACTGCTTCATCATTAGCATTTTGTCCCTCTCTCTTTATTGTATGTGTGTGGATGTAAACTAATGTTACATAATGTTGTCAGATCCTGTTCTATCACAATGGCTGACGTCGTCAATGTCATTTATCAGGATTTAATGTCATTTTAGTTGCGTTTTTAAAGATGAGGTGGTTTCAGCAAAAAGCCTGCATATCTCAAGTTCTAGATTTTGTTTTTGTGTATTTAGTCAAATATGTAATATGTTATACGTCATTTTTGGCCACTTGAAACAAGACATTATATAAACATGGACTTATGATTTATCATAACACTTACTTAATATGACTTCAGGCACATTACTGGAAATACCAGTCAGTATAAATTTGTATTCTTCTTTTTATGTGAACTAATTCTGTTGTGTAATTTTCTACCTGTCATAATATTAAAGTCATCGTTGTAAAGCATTTGAACAACTCTTGCTCATTGATGTTCTCCTCTAGGGAAAAAGGATTAATTTACAAGCTCTAATTGGAGCTATTTCAGTGCCTGAACACAAAAGAGACAGATGTTTGAACGTGGGACATTAACCCTCCTATTGTCTTCGTTCCCCCCTTACTTTGGTGTTCGAGGTCAAATGTGACCGGTCCTGTTTTAACTGCTATTACATTAACACAAAAACCATTAATCATCACCACATTTCATTTAACACCCTTTCAAAACTGTACATATTGTATCAGACTACTGGTGTACATGAAGAACTGCAGTAAATATACAAAGAACAGACACTGAACATGTATTGGTGTGCCAGGTGTGATCCATGTGGGGGAGGGGCACATAAGAGCGGGAAATGTGTTATTGTTCTGTGTGTGTGGTGTGTGTGCCAGGTGTGATTCACATGGGGGGATGGGCACATAAGGGGGGGTAACACATCTCGTGTGTGTGTGTGTGTGTGTGTGTGTGTGTGTGTGTGTGTGTGTGTGTGTGTGTGTGTGTGTGTGTGTGTGTGTGTGTGTGTGTGTGTGTGTGTGTGTGTGTGTGTGTGTGTGTGAGATCCGGATGGTTACTAATTCCTTTTCTTTATGGCGGTCAGACCGGGTACACCGTGGGTGTTTCAAAGTTGACTAAATCATCCAAAATCCAACTAAAGTGGTGATCAGCCATTGTATATGTTCAAATCTCTACTGTGAAGGATATCATGAAGCCTTGATACAATCGAATGTAAAACAAAAAAGTTATGATTGATGAAAGTAGTAAATCGGTCAGATTTGACCCGAAGACAACAGGAGGGTTAAAGTAATGAGACTATATCTGCTCTCTCTTTTACGGCCATCAAACATTATGCTTCCAGCTGATCTTAAAACATGTTAAGATGTTCACACTTTTTCCCTTCGTGCAAAAAATACATTCTAGGCAACCAGTCTTGCCAACATTCTGTAATATGAGATTTAAATGAATTTTAAAATGATATTTATATTGATAAAGTACTAGTTTTTAATATTTGATACACCTGCATTTTGATCTGTTTTAATTGTTAGCGTGATAGGAGATATTTTAATGTTGATTGTTCGACTACAGATGGAAACTATCTGGCATATAGCATCTCTTCTCTTTTTGAAATTAATTGTTCAATAAAGACATATCATAATAAAAATAATAATAACACTTATATAATAATATGATGTGAATAATAATACATCAACAATAATAATATAATATTAACAATAATACATGCATAATAATACAATAATATTAACATAATAATACTAATATTACATTAATAATAATATAATAATAATAATAATATAACAATCATATAATAATAGAAATAATAATAATTGAAATCAGATTACCTAATCAGGATGCAAAAAAAGCTAACTGTATTCCCTTACTGTTACATTAATGAAAGATGTAATCAGATTACATTCTAAAAAGAAATGGGGATTACAAGCAGGATTACACTGTTACAATTCATCTTAAAATAGAAATGTATATATTATAAGATGTATTTTTTGAATGCAGTTGAAGACATTATTTATTAATCACACAAACATGTTTTTAATTAGAGTATTAAACTAAATCAGCATGTGTTAACTTTACTATTCTGTAAACCTATCCTATAATTTTAGAGGACACATTTTGTATCTTAAATATCTTGGTTTCTTCTTTTCTGTTTTCTTACATTATACATTTAAATCTGCACTCCTTAAAAAATAAATAAAAAATAAAAGACTCCACAATGCCCAGCTTCATCTCCTGTGCTATGGTTTCTCTCCACAGTCTACTGGCTGTACTGTGTGTGTGTATGCATGCTAAAATATTTGAAATAAACAACAACAACAGTAAACAAAATGCATGGTTTGTGTCCGACACACCAAAGCACGTGTTGTCGTACTCTACTGAGGTCACATTTAAGGGATGGGGTCACATTTAAGGGATGGGGTCACATTTCCTGGCACTTAGAGGCATGAAGAAGTGACATTGAAAAGTAGATCACGCTGATGCTGTTCCTTTGTGTCTTGTTTTCAATATTTGTCCTTGTTGATGTTGCAAATGGAGCTGCTGTGATGCAAGTAACATTAAATGAAGTGCAGAAAATATGTTAAAAGTGTTTGGGCACATTCATGCTTGCGTACTTTACTGAGAAGAGGATGCATATGAGGTGATGGTGCCAGTAAATAGCAGAGTGTATGAGTAACAGTCATGGCATGTTCATCTTCTCAAACTTCATCTCAATAATTGATGGTGGTGGTTCTCAACCTTCATTCTTCTTGGAGCCATTATACCCCTAAGGCTTTCACTGTGCTGTTTTCCTGTGAGATATAACATATATTTTAATTTGCCGTATCCTGGATCCAAAGCGCTTTGAACAAAAACCTCAAAAAGGACAAATTCTCTCTCAAGCAGAGCCTCGTAAACTAAAAAGATTGGACAACGGGCAATGTAAATATAGAAGAAACACATTTGCATTGTGTTAAAGGCAAGGCCGTAACCATGGAGTCTACATTGGGGGGGGACCACAAATTCAATCAAAATTTGAATACTAATTTCCTGCCATTCTAAAGGAGAATATATACAAATTCACTAACACATGAAAGCTTTAGCGCAAGTTCAATAAGGAAGACCTAACACCAGTCACTTACACGTCACTCTATGGCTCCCTTCCCCCCTCATTAAATACGAGGGCGTCACCCCTCAGCAGCCAATCGCTGCACATGCTAAATTCCTTAAATGCCTGCTCTTCCTCCCTGTCAGTTGTCATTGCAGATGATCACACGCAATGGTAGTTGCAATACAATACTCCTTCTCGTGAGAAAAACCGTAAGAAACAATTAGCTCAAGATGTCCAACTCGGACAATTCGGAACACGAACCTTCTCTGGAAGTCTCCGATCCCGGTTTGGCTCCCCACAGCGGCTTATCAACAGAGGCAGACTTCCTCATCGCTCGGCTCCTGCAGCAGGACTTTCCCACAGCCCCAGGCCTCACTCTCTCTCAGCTGCGAGAGCTCTCGGACCAGGTCTCCAGCGTAGCTCCCCAGTCCGGGGCAGCAGCTCCAGTCAGCTCCCCAGAGAGCAGGACGAGGAGGTAAAAAAGGGCAGGAAGTCGAGCCCTCCAGGATCCCGTCCCCCTCCAAAAATCCACCCCTTCTCAGGCTCGCCAGGCAGGGAGTGTCACACCCCTTAGGAGAGTAGCGCGGCCGGCTCCCTGCAATCCCTGGCTAGCTCCATGATAGCTATCGATGCTCGCCTCCAGGCTCTGGAAGACTCCGCCACAGGAGCTTCAACTTCCGTTGCACTCAGGTACTAGTTTTAACGAAAATGTTTGCACTCACCCTTACACAGGGTTGGGTTGTAACGGAATACATGTAACGGTGTTACATAATCAGAAAAAAAAAATCAGTATATTCAGCTGGTGTTACATTTGAAAACTAATCTGAGTCAGGGCCGTATCCAGGATTTCCTAAATACGAGGTCCAAACATGCTAGGGGAATTCGGGGGATACCCCCCAAGATTTTTGGGATTTTCATGATCTAGTTATGGTGCTTTTTAAGTCCTATGGGGGGTCACAAATTGGATAATATATATCGATTTCAAACCATGTCAGTGGGCTGACAATGTCAGCATCAATTATTTTGAAAGTGTAATACATAATAAGAATCAGTTGATTGTTACTATTAATGATCTGGACATGCAGAAGAGCAGGGCCGCCCCTCCCTACAGGCCAATCACGCAGGCTGCATGGGGCCCCGCCTTGCGCAGTGGGCCCCGCCCAGAGGGTCTCAGCTGCTGTGCGCAGTTCTCCGCGCACCCCCCGCGAGAGTGAGAGGTGACAAGGGGAGCACGTCTGTAATCCGACACCGTTGCAATGAATCGACATCTGACCAATCACGGCTTTGATACGGCCACTTGTGCAGGTGAAGAGATGTCGGTGAAAAGACAGTAGGCTTGTTTGAGACGCGTTGCGGCTCGCCTCAAAAGTAGACGAGAATAGCCGATTGCAGCCGGGGGAGGTCTCAAAAAGCTCGCCTGAAGTCGGACAGCTCGGAGTCGGCTTCGTCTTCTTCTTCTCTCGTTTTTTTGGCGGATTGCAAACAACTTTAAGGTGCATACCGCCACCTCCGGAGTCGGCTTGACTCGGTTTGCATTTATAAAGAATCCACACATGTGTTTAATCGTAATGTCAGATATGTACTAAGTAAATACATTTGTTCCTGCTCAAGATTAGATTCAACTTTATTGTTATTGCACATATTACAGGTACTGAGACAACGAAATGCAGTTTAGCTTCTAACCAGGTGCAACAAGCAGTAAAGTGAAAAGTAATGTACACAATCTACAGAATAACATATAGAATGAATTGAATGATGAATAAACAGTGAGGGGTATGAATACACTAGATATCAGCCTGTGAGCAGTATGAACAGTGTGTATGAATATGCTAAGATATATAAAGTATGAAAACGGTAAGCAGTGCAAGTATAGTATAAAATATATAGATATTAATTTCATGATGATAAACATTGTTGAACAATGATGAAAAATGGGAATGGATGTGGTGACGTAAAACTGACACAAAACAACAACAAACTTTTGCCGAGCCAATTGGAGAGTTTCATCAGCAGCACGTGGTAAAAACCACCAATGAGCGCTCAGCTCGAGATACCAGCGAGTCGTTTCCCATCAAGCATTTCGCTTCTGCAGCCCGTGGAGAGGAACTGTGCCGCCGCGCCTCGCTCTCAAGGCTGCAGGCGTCTTTGTCCCGCGAGATTTCAACGTCTCATGTAGGCGAGCCTCCAGAGCAAGTCGGACAAAATGACTAACCATCATGCAACGCACTAGCAAGACGTTGATCGCAACTGTGCAGGTCTCGCTTGTCTCAAACAAGCCTAGTTTCAGATTTAAGAAATATCAGTTTTTGAGCATGTCATAAGCAGTGGCGTTTCTAGGTGTACAAAACTGGGGGGGGCAGAAAGAGGTCGGGGGAGAGAGAGAGAGAGAGAGAGGGGGGGGGACAGAGAGAGGGAGGAGAGAGAGAGGGGGGACAGAGAGAGGGGGGGTAGGGAGAGAGAGAGGGTTAGTGTCAAATTACATACTGAAGACCACAGGAGCAACACTGTGAGCGCATACATTTACGTACACAGCGTGGGGATGTCATAGTAATGCACCTTCATACATGGAGTAAAGGTCACCATCACAAAGTAATTCTTAACAATAACAACAACCGTAATGCTTTAGCATTAAAACACCATAGACTGTAAATATAAGGAAAACACAGACACTCATCATCGAGGTCACAATATCAATCGATCCAGCAGAGGCAAAACACAGAAGATCAACAAAATATATGACATAAATGAACTTACCAAAGCTGAAGGCTCACTTGAAAAGAAAAGCGGCACGGCGGTCCTTCCTCTGACAGAATGTGTCTATCACTTTGGGGATGAAGTCCTGTAGTTGCTGGATCAACTGGCTTTCAATTGAAAGCATGGCCAATGCGTTAAGTCGCGGCTGTCCCATGGTGTTGCGAGTGAAAGTCTTTATCCTTTTGAGGGTGGAAAAGTTCCTCTCTGACTCGGATGTCGTCATCGGAGTTGTCTCTATTATTTTGACCAAAATAACAGTCTCAGCAAACGTTTCCTCCAAGTTGTTCTCGTGAATGGATTTCAACAGAGACAGGGCAGTGTTTCCAGTGTGAAGCTCACTGTGGCGGTAGAGCGTGGTCAGCTCAGACTTCAACTTCTCCTTGTTTCCCAACGCAGGCCACAGTTTCACGGCGCAGTCAAGCTCAGGTGTAGGAAATGACAGGACATGCTGTGGGAAGAATGAGCTGTCAACAAGCTTTGCAGCGATCAAATGGTCACTCTGTGAGAACCTCTGTTCCACCTGTGAGATGACTGTGTCACAAGCCTCCTTCATCACCGGCGCTGTGCTGCTGACTCGTCGGCCTGGCTCGTCTGTTCCATCATGAGCAGTGGCGGCCAATGCATCAGTTTTCTGCCTCATTTTCTGAACATTTTCCTTGAAACGGCAGAGCGCGCTGTTGATCCCAGGTGCATCGATGCTTCGTTTTTGCAGAGTGTTGTATAGAACATCCACTTCTGGCATAAGCAACGAAAAAAACTCCAGGAGCTGCATAAATGCTCGGTCCCCGCAGTTTCTTTGACAGGCCGTATGCCTCACTTATGGTGACCCGCATCCCATCCTGGTTGTGCGCGTATATGCTTCATACACTGAAGTAGTGCATCTCGGGTCTCCCAAAACCGCGTTCACAGTTCTGCTTTTAAAGTTCCATCTCACAGCCGGTGGCCGTGGGATGCGTCTCTGTGTTGCCTCTGCAAGAGCTGCAACACGTTTTGGAGCACCGGAGAAAAAAGTGGAAAAAGCAGTTAGATCTGCAAAAAACACCTTCAGGATGCTCATCCTTGCTGAACACAGTTGCTGCAGGGTCAGGTTCAGTTGGTGGGCGTAGCAGTGAACAAACTGAGCGTTTGGGTACGTCTCCTTCATCACCGTCTGTACCCCGCGCACGTTACCGCTCATGACGGCCGCCCCGTCATAGGTCTGAGCGATTAGCTTTTCTTTCAGCTTCAGGGGTTCCAGAACAGCCTTGATGCTGTTAGAAAGACCTACACCAGTTTTGTCCTTTACTTCCACAAACTCCAAAAAACGCTCTAACTGTGAGGTCAGGCATAATGTATCGCAGCACAATCACCATTTGCGATTTACAGGAGACATCGGTTGTCTCGTCGGCCTGAACGGCAACAAATGATGTGTTGTCCACTTGCTTGGCTATTTCCTCCCTGTACACATCATACATGCAGTCCAAGAGTTCATTCTGTATGGTGCTTGATGTCCCTTTGAAAACAAGCTGAGCTTCGTAGTGCCGTTGAAGCCTGGAATCGCCCTCACACATTGTCTCGAAAATTGACCTGAATATCCCTGGATTCAGAGAGTCCGCCGACTCGTTGTGGCCCCGCAGTGCTGTCTCACATTTCCCACACAGTTTAATACAGGTGATGATCCGACCAAGCACGTACCTGTTTTCTTCCACCTTCCTATTATGAGAATCAATGCTGCGTCTGTAGGCGCTGTCAATCTGAGCTGCAACATTCACCCTTCCAAGTAATCCCAATTTTACGGCATTTTCCAAATGACTGTTGCTGCTCTCATGCTTCATTGTCCTCTCCGAAAGATGCTTTAAGTCCTTGTAACCTGTCCTCGACCAAGTACCTTGATCTTCACCAAAAAGCAGGCAAGGAAAGCAAAAGAGGGAATTCTTCTGGATGCTCGCCGTTAGCCATTTCTTTTTAGCAAACCACTCAGCGTTAAACCCACGTTTAACTTTGCCCGCAGTCTGGACCATTTGGAAATCCGGTGGATGGTGGGCACCGAGGCGCTTTACCTCCAGTTTCTCTCTGAGACTAAGTGTCTCAAATGTGTGCTCCAGTAAATGGTCAACTTCATTCATTTTCTTTCAGTTTTTTACTTCTTTTAATCGCTGGTGATGTTAGCTATATGCTGCTCTCTCGTCTCCTCTTCAAACTACACGTGACGTTTCGCAGCACTGCACACGTGAGTACTTACAGCCAATCAATTCTGAATTATGTGAGATGACGTATGGTGGGGATGGGAGCACTATGCCCCTACGGTCATTATTTGTTTGCCACACACATTAAATAGAAAAATACTCTGAGCATGCGCAGTGTAGTTTTTACAATCACCGTTCACTTAGACTGTGAGAGGGAGGGGCAGGATCGGGTTTTGTCCCACATGGCTCTAAACAGCTCAAAACGGCACTCTAGACACTAATTAGAAGAACACAGACTAAAACAGAAATGTACAGACGAATCAGATTATTAAACATGACCTTAAAATATATTTTATATGTTTTTTTATTTATTTTTTAGTATTTTTTTGTAATCATTATTTGTAATACTTTCTTCTGACACTAGGTGGGGCTGTGCCCCACCTGCCCCTAATGACCCGCCGCCACTGGTCATAAGTATGTTTTGTCTTGACTATATTACAACTATATTATAATAAAATAATATAGTATTTATATTATTGAATTGATTATGATTATTATTATTAGTAGAAGTAGTTTATTTGCATTAATTATATTTAAATCTTTTTGAGGCTAGTATTTGTCAGGAAATGCAGACGTATTCACCTGTAAACGCATACTGAACGACATACATTTACCATTTACCTCACTGTATAAAAAAGTAATTGTGTTGAAAATAATAATAATAAACAGGAATTATATTTGTAAAGTAGCCTACTTTTTTTTTTTTTTTAAATGTTTCACTCCTGTCGGTTGGGGGGGGGGGGGGGGCCTCATCTCACAATGTCGCTTGGGGCCCCAAGTTGGCCAGGGGCGGCCCTGCAGAAGAGGCTAAAATGATCACAAAACATTGTCAACATCAGTGGCGAGCCGTGACTTTTATACCTAGGCCCTCTGACCCCCACCCCTTCCCTCGAGTTATTACGTCGCAGCGTATACGTATACTTCAGCGGAATATCAAAACAACGGCCCGGGGTGCAAAACGCATCAATGAAAGCGACCCTCTACCACACAAAACAACACCTGTAAATAACCCTATTTGTGTTCTTTGAAATTTAAAAGGATATTGCATTGTGTTTGTTACTTTCGTTGCAGTTGTATGTCTTAAGTGTAATTTGGCATGCTTTTATTTTGAAGGCGAGTTAACGCTGTTGACAGGAAATTGTTGTTGCTATGGAAACAAGAAACGTTTCACAGCGGGCGGAACTTGTCATAAAGTCCGTGACAATAACACCCACCCATTCAGAGGGAAGATATGATTGGTCAATTGTACTGTCATTTGACATTACTCTCTCGTTCAGTTACTATAGCTGGCCCTCTGTGAATTCATAGCTGGACCGCCTGGACGTCCAACAGCTCCTCTCTTCACAGTAACTTGCAGAGACGAGCTTCTTTCATTTAACTCTTCACATTCCAACAGAAACTGAATAGGCAGATTCGAAGAATTTATTTCTTTGGAAATGTTATTTTAAATACAATTAAATCAAGTTATTTTGGTAAAACTAATGAAAAATATAACTAAAAAAATATATTAAAAAATATATAATTTGTTTTAATGTTTTTAAATATTATTTTGTAGAATATCTTAGGCCCTCACAGAGGGCCCTGACGGCTAACCTACAGCCTCTCTTCCATCTTCTTGAGTCTCTCTGTCTTCTTCCTGTTCATTACTCTCTCTGTCCTCTACTCTTTCTCTTTGTTCAATCTCTCCCTCGTTGTTCACTTTTTGCTCCTCCTCACTTGTCGCTCCTGCCAGTGAATCAAAAGCAATTCAGCAATTTAGTTCATTTCACTTGTTTGTTTGCATTCTTTTTTTATTTAAATCTGTTTTGTTTGATTCTCAAAAGAGAACAAAGATGTAAGCAAATTGTGTTTTATACAATTGTATGTTATTATGACATCATCACAAGACTATTGTTATAGACACATTACATATTTCTCTCTCTCTCTCTCTCTCTCTCTCTCACCAAAGCTGAGCTTCGACTGACTGACGTAGTCTTCTCATTATATCTGAGTCAGTGTAAAAAGAAAACAATACAATGTTATATCTTCGATGTTTTACTCAAATTGAAATAAAAGAAAAGCATTACAACGTTTGTTAAAAGGTAATCCTTCTGACATTGGATGAATGTAATTAACTGTAGCTCTCTAGCTAGTTTATTCACGCAATTTAAACCAAAGTATAGCCTATAGCTGCAATATAAGTTAGTGTGCATGTTGTCGGACGTCCACTGACTAACGTAGAGAGTTCACACAGGATCTGCTGGTCATATGATGTCCTGATGAACAGAAACACAAGCAGCCCGCTGGACTCAGATCTCTAGATACCTCATCACTCCTTCGTATGAGGGGCCGTACAGGCCATAATTCATACTGGTCCTCTCACGCACATACATTCTCCTTTTACATACATATATTTTCACTCTTACATACATACATTCTCCTTTTACATACATATATTTTCACTCTTACATACATACATTCTCCTTTTACATACATATATTTTCACTCTTACATACATACATTCTCCTTTTACATACATATATTTTCACTCTTACATACATACATTCTCCTTTTACATACATATATTTTATAATATGCATGTCTGAAGGGAATATATGTATGCAAGAGAAGAATGTATGTATGTGTGAAGACAATATATGTATGCAAGTGAAGAATGTATGTATGTGTGAAGACAATATATGTATGTGAGAGAAGAATGTATGTATGTGAGAGAGAAAGTATAGTGGAAACGGAAGGAGTATGGTTGAAACGGAAGGCAGGTCATTCTTGCGCTGTGATTGGCTCAGAAGGTCGAGCGGGGCGGGCTCATGTTCAGAACTTCTGATTTCAAATCAACATAACATGATGGAGGGAGATGAATCGCGTAGATTGCAGCAAGCATTAGGGGTTTTAAGGAACATTTTGTCAACCCCTGAAACTGTCACATCCCTGGCCAGGTGTCCTTGCGGGTGCGTTCGCTTTACTTATCAGAGCGTGCCGTAAGGGCGGTTACTCTTTGGTTTATAAACTCCCTCCTGGGACGGACTGATGCATTAGATTATGTGCTATATGGAGGGGATTTTGACAGAGTATTTCTCACAAAGTACACAGTAAAAGTACTTCAATGTATCGTTAGTAGCAGTCAAACTAGTACCGAGTCCAACAGTGTCAGTTTTATGAAGAACTTGTGGTAAAATATATTTGTAAAAAGAAAATGAAGAGCTACTGATTTGAAAAAACGTCTCTCTGTATAGTTTAAATCTCCTAACAATGTTGTCCATTTATTCTTCTCAATTCGAGTCCAACAGTGTCAGTTTTATTAAGAACTTTCAGTAAAAAATATTTGTAAAATATGAAGAGCAGCTGATTTGAAAAGACAAACGCGAGAGACGGCTGAGTGACCGCAGTGCAGAATCTCTGTATAGTTTAAATCTCCTAACAATGTTGTCCATTTTAGACACATGCTTATTATATTTACAGCCTTAATAACATTCATTTTCTGGGCTCAATGTGTGTCTTGGCCGTTTTCATTGTGATCGCTAAATTCACCTTGTTTCCCCTTGTTTATAATTATGTTCAACGTTCCAAGCAAACGAGTGCTTTTGTTTTGAAATCACTTCCGCGAGTATCGCGCCCCCCCCCCCTCGCTACAATGACCATTAGACCATTTAGTAAGGTAAAAAGCAAAAACGCCTCGCAGACACTCTTCCGTTTACTTGTTTAATAAAGAAAAACAAGTGGTCCGTAGATACACGGAGTCATCTAACCCTAACCCTCTCCCTCCATCATGTTGATTTGAATCAGAAGTTCTGAACATGAGCCCGCCCCGCTCGACCTTCTGAGCCAATCACAGCGCAAGAATGACCTGCCTTCCGTTTCAACCATACTCCTTCCGTTTCCACTATACTTTCTCTCACACATATACATTCTTCTCTCACATACATATATTGTCTTCACACATACATACATTCTTCTCTCACATACATATATTGTCTTCACACATACATACATTCTTCTCTTGCATACATATATTCTCTTCAGACATGCATATATTATAAAATATATGTATGTAAAAGGAGAATGTATGTATTTAAGAGTGAAAATATATGTATGTAAAAGGAGAATGTATGTATGTAAGAGTGAAAATGTATGTATGTAAAAGGAGAATGTATGTATGTAAGAGTGAAAATATATGTATGTAAAAGGAGAATGTATATGTGTGAGAGGACCAGTATGAATTACGGCCTGTACGGCCCCTCATACCTTCGCTGCTCCGGTTCAAGTCCGGTCTGCGGAGGTTTGTTGATACCATAGACTGGTTGATACATGTCGTCTTCTTCTGTTTGCTTTAACCGAGGCTACGTAGTTATGCAGCGCCCCCATGGTCAGTAAATGGAAGTACTACAAAGAACCCCGTTTAGTGTAATTATTTCACAAGTTTTGTTATACACAGCTCGGAAAATATTACCGAGGTCCGGACCTCGGTGACCTCAATGGTAGATACGGCCATGATCTGAGTGCAGTTACTTTCGTAAACCTGAAGTGAATACTTATTGGAATTATTGGTGGAAAGTTTCCTCACAATATGTAATATTCATTACCGGCAGAACCGTGTGCACAGCGCTGCAGCGTATCTGCGAGCGAGAGCTGCAGCGTGTCCGTGAGGCCCCGCCCCACACGCAGATGAGAGAGAGAGAGTTCTCTTTCAAAACATATTGGAAGGTAGAAACGGATATGTTTAGATAAAACGTGGAAGATAACGTTTATGTTGCATTTATTTATTGTCGAAATGATGACATTTATAACGGGATCAAATCTAACTGAATGGCCTGCTGCTGCCGAATGCATGGGGCAAGTAACTGGGAAAAGTTTTAAAAGTTATTACATCGTTTCAAATAATAAATAATAATGATAATGCATTCTATTTAGGGGCGCCTTTCAAAGCACCCAAGGACACCTTACAATGCATAAACTTTTCCAAGGAAAGGTTTTAAGACAGTACAAAGAATGCAGTCTGGGTGAGTTTTTCTTTTTATGTACGGTGCAGATGAGAGAGCTGTCCAGAATGACACTAAAATGTTGTGTTTGTGCTCTTCATAAGCCATTAAAACAGTAAAATACGTGTCTCCCGTTCACCAAAACATACCCATCTGTTATGGAAAAGAAAGTATTATAAAGAAGAAAGAAAAGATGGAAAGAAAAAGAGAAGAAAGGAAGTATTCTAAAAGTAATCTGCCACCGGTACCGGCGGGATTGTGGTTAGTTTCTGATGCGCAGAAGAAAAATCTGGCCCACCCTATATTTTTACAGGCCCACCCTAAAGTAAATTTCTGCCTACGCTACTGGTCCGCATAGCAGCAACAACCAATCACATGAATCTCTTGCCCCCGACACACAAAGCAATAGCAATGTTAAAACTAAGTAAACTGGAAGAAAAAAAAAAGAAAAAATCCCCAACAGGCGAAAACCTACCAGTTTCATCCACTGTCTCTGCCTCCTCCCTCCATGCCTCGCTCCTCTGGTTTGTATCCCGGTAGATGAACAGAGACTGATCATACAGCACCGGGTGATTCACTACCGCTATAATGAATTTTCCCTCAAATGTTTGGAATATGAGGAATTACCTGCGTAGTCTCTCCCAGCATACACGCGGTCTGATTGGCTAGCGCTTGTACTGGCAGATTTGCATAAATGGGATTTTACAGCATATTCCTTCTCCCATACACCCAGACCCACTGGCAGAGGAGGTGGCACTGGTCTCCTGCTCTCTCCCAAATGGAGCTTTTCCCTCTTCAAGCTACCTAACTTCACTCCTTCCACCTTTGAATTCCATGCCGTCACAGTAACCCATCCTATACAATTAACCATTGTTGTTCTCTACCATCCACCAGGCGCCTTGGGGGACTTCTTGGAGGAATTAGATAATCTCCTCTCACACATCCCTGAAACTGGCCCTCCCGCTGTACTTCTCGGAGACTTCAACCTCCAGACAGGGAAGATAGACGAACTAACATCTCTGTTAACCGCCTTGCTTTCTCACTGTCTCCGTCCCCACCGACTCATAAAGCTGGCAATGTCCTTGATCTCATATTCTCAAGGAACTGCACTACTTCTAACCTCTCTGTAAACCCGCTCCACACATCATGAACATTGCTCAACTTTTTGAAGCGAGCAACGCCAGGAAACGCTCCACGTCGCTTCCCAAAATACAGTTCTGCTAAAAGTGACGTCACCCCATTCAAAGTGAATGGGCAGAAGCGTTTGGAAGCTGTAACGCACGCCACCGTGTGGACGGGCCGTCACAGTGGCTCTGCGCCAGAAACATCAAAAAATAAATAAATAAATGACTAAAAACATTCTGGAATATCAGCCCTCCACTCCCATTAACATCCCTCAGCTAGCAGCTGCGCTATCTACTCACCCAGATTCCGTGTTTGTTGACTATCTCTTGTCAGGGCTCTCCCAAGGCTTCAGGGTAAGGGTCCTCCCATCTCCCACAGTGACTTTCGTAGCAAGAAACTTACAGTCAGCCGCTAAAGAACCCAACATAGTTTCCCAGCTCATCGACAAAGAACTTCTCAAAGGATATATAATCGGTCCTTTTAGCTCCTCCCTCTTCTCAGTGTTCCGTTCAAATCCCATCGGAATAGCCACACGTAAATAAAAGGCTGATTTTCGATCTGTCCGCTCCCTGCTCCGGCCCATTCTGCAGCGTCAATAGCATCATCCCTCCAGATCAGTTCTCCCTTCACCATGCCTCAGTGGATAATGCAATAAAGATGATCAAGTTCACAGGGCACGGAGCTCGGCTCTCCAAAGCGGACATTACCGATGCCTTCAAATCATCCCCATTCATCCGTCTCAGTGGAACTTGTTCGGTATTAAGTGGGAGTCCAAACTCTATCTTCGCCGTTCGCCTGACCTTCGGGTGCAGAAGCAGCCCCCGAATCTTCAATTCCTTCTCGGAAGCGCTCTATTGGATCCTGCTGAACATCATCAGAATCCCCTCTGTCCTACCGGACGACTTCCTCCCCATAGACCCGCCACAGGACAGCTCAGGGATCTCACTGGCCAAGCTTAAACACTGCTTCAGGAGTGAGGTGTCCCTCTCTCCAAAGAGAAAACGTTAGGTCCCGACACACGCTTAGAGTTCTTAGGCATCATCCTCGACTCCATAGACATGAAGGCGTCTCTCCCCTCTGACAAATTGCAGCACATCCGGGACATCACCAAGTCATACTGTGAGCAACAAGTTATCACAATACAACAGTTGCTCTCCCTTCTCGGACACCTCAACTTCGCCATGCACGTCATCCCCCAGGGGCGCTTGTTCATCTCCCGCCTCCTGGACGCAGCATCAGCGGTCGACAACCTCCACGACTGCGTTTTCTTAGACGAAGGCTGCCGCTCAGACCTTCGGTTCTGGTCCCTCCTGATCGCCCACTGGAACGGAGTTCCTTTCTTTTACGATGGCCTCGTGCGTTCCTCTGACTCAATGAGGTTCTTCACGGATGCCGCCCATCCATGGGTTTTGGGGGTTTCTTCCAGGGAGAGTGGTTCGCAGGGTCATGGCCCCGTCAATTTCTACCTCAAGCAAGTTCTCATTAAATCCGGCCTATCACCCATATCATACCCGGGGCATTCCTTCAGGATAGGTGCAGCCACCTCTGCTGCTAATCAAGGTCTCTCTACCTCATCCCTACAACAACTAGGACGGTGGTCCTCCTCCGCCTTCACAACCTTCATTCGTCCGGACATCAGCGCCGTACGGGCTTCCCAAAGATCTCTCAGACCCTAACTATGGTATCTATGCATATAACTGGTGGTGGCTCATAAACACATTCATAAGTATACATGTCTCACTAAGGTACCTGATATTCAAACTGCATTCCCGTCCTAGTCCGCGGGCCCCGCCCACAGGGAATAACGTCTCGTCTCACGCACACCTACACGTAACGGGCTTCATCTCCTGGACACAGGTATCCAAATCCCAGGCCCTTGCTCAAATGTGTCAGTGTAAAATGTATATCCTGCAAAGTCAGGTGCGGACTCGGGCCACCGCACACTTCGGTGTCAGTCACAAAATAAAGAAAGAGGAAAAAGTAAAGAAGGAAAAGAAAAAGATATATCCTGCGTGGACTCGGGCCACCGTACACTTCGGTGTCGTGGCTCCGGGCCACCGCACACTTCGGTGTCAGTTACAAAACAAAGGAAATAAAGAAAGAGGAAAGAAGGAAAAGATAAAGATATATCCTGCGAAGTCAGGCGTGGCTGAAGGCCACCGTACACTTCGGTGTCAGTTACAAAACAAAGGAAATAAAGAAAGAGGAAAGAAGGAAAAGATAAAGATATATCCTGCGAAGTAAGGCGTGGCGGAAGGCCACCGTACACTTCGGTGTCGTAGCTTCGGGCTACCGTACACTTCGGTGTCGTGGACGTTGGGCCACCGTACACTTCGGTGTCAGTTACAAAACAAAACCGTTCGACCTTCGGGCGGCGTAGTCAAGCCCTGCTAGCCAGGCAGGCGACCCGCAGGTCGTTTTCAGATAAGACCGGCACTGATTTCGGCAGTCAGAGTCTCAGCATGACCCGTAAGCTCCGGCAGTGATTCCGGCCCAATGCCGCTTACATATGTTAATCTATTATCTTTCATTCCCAGATCACCAGTCACCCCACAAGGTAAGCAACTCAGTTCATCTCAGTATTTCATACTTCACTGGTTTTGGGGATTTCATCGGAGCGGTTCTTTCCCTCCTGAATGATTATCCTGCAAACCGGGGCCTAATCGCCAACACCATTACATTCTCCTGTTGTATTATCATGGCAATCATTTCATTCATATGACGTGTAAACAATAAATATGTAATTCTTACATCACGTCTCTCCGGTTTGAAATGAAAGCTTTAGCGCAAGTTCAATAAGGAAGACCTAACATGAGTCACTTACACGTCACTCTATGGCTCCCTTCCCCCCTCATTAAATACGAGGGCGTCACCCCTCAGCAGCCAATCGCTGCACATGCTAAATTCCTTAAATGCCTGCTCTTCCTCCCTGTCAGTTGTCATTGCAGATGATCACACGCAACCCGCCTCCACCCCTCTCGCCTCCCGTCTCCTTCAGGACAAAGCTAAACCTTCCTCCTTCAGACCGGTCTCACCTACTCATCACCACCACCAGTGTCTAGACCCCGGGGATTTCATCGGAGCGGTTCTTTCCCTCCTGAATTATTATCCTGCAAACCGGGGCCTAATCGCCAAACACCATTACATTCTCCTGTTGTATTACCATGGCAATCATTTCATTCATATGACGTGTAAACAATAAATATGTAATTCTTACATCACGTCTCTCCGGTTTGAAATGGGATACTTTAAAACCGGTTAAACCCCATGCCTCGACCCGTGGGGGCAAAAAACAACAATATTCACAAAACTGTGTCTCAGGCATGGGCGTAGGAAGCATCCTCAATGTGGGTGGGACAATTTGACGGGGGGTGTGGGCAGGTGGTGTTAAAAGCATCAATCTGGTGCACTTTGAGAGCAACATGAAGAGATCGATGGATACATCTCTCAACACCCATTGGACAGAACTGTAAACAGATTGACTTTTTCTTAATGCATATTTTACAAATCACTCCCCTAGCTACTATTCCTGAAAAGTTCGGTTTTAACATCAGAACTACAAGTTATTTACACAAAGAAGCTAAACCGGAGGGTTCGTTATCATTACCATTACGAAATAAATAATATAGTTTAGGGCTAACTAGAAAAAGATACCAGAACTGATGGAGGGCAAATTAAAACATGACTGAACTGCTTGGAGCATCAACGCTAACTGAAGCTGGACTCGGACGTGCGACAGCGAAATACACCCCCCGGGTACAAAATAAAAGTATGCATAAACAAACGAAGGCGGAACCAATTTACATATGAAAAGAATATATCATTTTGGTGAAGTTCACAATAACAGAAAATAAAGATTTTCAAGTATACAAATAGCCAATAAAAAAGTCATAGAATAGCAAAAAAAATTATATCAGTTAGGTTATATATTGGGCGGGACATTTTGAGCGTATCTGAATATTGGGGGGGATGTGTCCCTCCCAATGTATATGGTGAATTCGGCCCTGGTAAAAGCACCTCGCAGCAGTAAGTAAGTAATAGCATCCTATTTATGCACAGCTAAGCATTTTTTCCAGACCTGCCATACAGTAATCATCTACCTCACACGATTACATTTCCTAAAATCGCATGTTGAAGACCGTTTTATATTTATTGTTTTAATCTAAGCCGTCTTGTTCCTACCACTTTTTACTACAAAGTGCCGCCCTTGATAGTAGCTTAGTTTAAATCAAGGGTACCAATTACCGAATCCTGACAATAACACTGGCCAATGCTAGCTCATTAGTAAACCCATCTTATCCATAATTAATGACATTAGCTGCAGCTGTGTTTTCAAGCTATGGCCCCCGTGGAGCAGCAGCAGTAGTCTTTTGTACGGTTTATTCATTCTTTATGACTTTTAACACTGCTCAACATATACTGGGATACCTGGGGGATTTCAATGTAGATGTGAAGGTATCATCACTTTGGAATTGTGTCATGAAACAAAAGCACATTTCAATGGTTAGCGCATTTTATCTACATGCATTTATCTACTGTACAAGATTAGAAGACACAGAAACGCCTTTATCTGTTTCTGTTCAACCAACAAAACCATCTTTCTCTGTATTTGAAATTTGTATTTTCTACGGTTTCTTTAAAGCATCAGATACATTTAATAATTGGCAGACAATCATTAAACCTCATGGAGTTAATTAACACATACATATTCTAAGCTTCATTGTGTTGCTTTAAGATATAAGACATACATTTGCATTTTAAGAAATGATTGGATTACATATAACAAAATGAGATACAATCAAAACTAAACATTAAATAACTTAATAACAATCCACAAATCAGAATAGAGAACAAAAGACAGAGAGAAAGACATGTCCAATAGACAATATAATGTTCTGTATCTAACCAAATGTTCCCATCTTTCATCAATAATATGAAATTGATTTCGATTCCATATATCTCATTTACCAGATTCCTCTACTCCGAATGTATAAAGGTATTATCCTTTAATCACTTACTTTTAATTGTGTTTATTAATTGTCACTTGACCCAAGTTAGAGTAATATGTGTTTTCATCGCATTATCTGTGGAACAATAGCCGCATTCACACCAAGTACTTTGCCGTACTTAGTTCCCAGCACTTATGGCGCGTTTCCACTGCAGCGGGGTAGCCCCGTTTAAGCGTCCCTAAGCGTCCTCGCTCTGGCCTCGGGCTGCCTCGCTGGCCGGCCCAGGCCGTGGCGCATTTCCATTACAGTTTAGGACCTGGGGTAGCAACGCAGTGTAGGCGGGGCGATCGGCTTTGTTTTTGTTCACATTTCGAGTTGTTCCGTCGAGCTCCCGCTGGATTTGATCATCCCCAATGAGATGTAGGAACGTCGTCACCTCCTCGGTCGACCACAGTGTGCTTTTCTTATTAGACGTAGCCATTTTTGTAGCTCATCCGTTTACAAAATGATGTTTATAAAAATGCTGCAAGCTTGCTTCTAGATATATATGCGACGCTAGGGATGAACTCGCGCGCAATCTTGTGACGATTCTCTCTGACCAATCACCAGTCGAGAGTGTTGACGTCACTAGTTCAGCCCTGGCCCTGGTCTGAGGGAACCACGATTTTATGAGGCCGGAAAAAGTACCTGCTGGCCGGTACTAGGCTATATGGAAACGCCACCAAAAACCGGCCTGGCCGCTTGAGGACGGTTAAGGACGCTTAAACGGGGCTACCCGCTGCAGTGGAAACGCGCCATTAGTGCCCCCATGGAACTAAAGAGCAGATCGCGTTCACACCGGAATAAATTCCCTGGGGGAGGATTAGGCAAATGAAGCCGCTGACATCACTTCTTCTTCTTTGGGTTTACTGGCAGGCCGCAAACCACTTCACGGCGTATACTGCCACCCGGAGTCCCCGGAGTTGGGGACTGGCTGCTGGGAGTCGCCGACATAGATATATATAAACACTAGATGACTCACCCGCGCTGCTGGCCAATGGAGACCGACGTTGCCACTTGGCCGCCATCTTGCTACAGGCAGTTCTCTCATTCATAACATTATGGTTTACTATTTAAATAACCATAGCTTGCTCAATTTTCAAACGGTTTGGTTTTTTATAAACATCAAAGATGTAGTTATGATACTGTATACTTATAGTCATGGACTTTCTTATGAAAATAACATTAAGCAGATAAAGCAATAGCTATACACACACACACAAGGTATTTCTATTAAATATTTGCCGATGTATATATTTCCATTTATTTTTATTATATTGTTAATATTTAAAATAAATTATAAAATTAAAATATATTTATATTTTATATATAAAAATCGGTCTCATGTTACCACTCTGTAAGCCAAGAGTTGTTAATTTAGCAATGCCTTAGCTTTAAGAATAGGGACAGAACTAATGACAATAGCATATGGTGGTATATTATTTAGATATTCACACCTTTATCAGAAGAACCAAACCAACATAAAATGAGCTCACAGACAGGCCAGTTCTGTCTCATTTATCACAATTATACGAATATATAAATAATAGTAATATGGAAATTAACAAGTTACTTTTTTAACAATTCAATGTTCACTTATCAATACTGTGAGCCTGATTTTTCTTACATTCTCCAACAGAAAACACAACTCAGCGTACTTTTAAGAAATTGATCTTAATAGGCTTTTCCCCTTATAAGGCAAACATATGTTTTGAGGCTCTGGACAAAAATGGCTATTTTGATTGTAAAGGTTGCCAATCCCTGGGTGTAGTTTCAATGTTTGCACATGTTTATTCAAGTGTATGAGTGACATAGAACAAGTGAGATGGCCAGTGGTTCTCAAACCTTTTACACAGAGTACCACCTCAAATTATATTGGGCTCTCCTAGTAACACCATCATAGACCTTCCTGGGTACCACCGAGATAAAGGATTTAATATGACAAGCCATATGATGCTCTCATTTGTTAGTGACATTCCACATGCAAATAAAACAAGATAAGATGGTACTTTATTGATCCCAATTTGGGAAAACATTTTTAGTTACAGCAGCATAAGGGACAAAGCATTTTACAATGAATTAGAAATAAGCAAGAAAAGAAAGAAAGAGGAAAATATACATGTTGAGTTTGGCAGGATATTATATATATAATATACATAAATATAAGGCATATGGAATATTAATGTTAAATATTAAATAGATTATATATGTGTAAAATGTACAATGTGGTTATATTCAAGAGAAACTATGGAGCAGAGAGTTATCTTCCAGCCAGAGGTGATTTGTTGAGTTATGGCACTGCGGAGCTGCAGCAGTCTGTTGGAGAAGGAGCTCCGTTGACTGTCCAGCTGCAGGTGGAGAGGATGGGTGGGGTTATCCATGATGGACAACAGCCTGTTCAGTGTCCTCCTCTCCACCACAGCTTCAAAGGGGTCCAGCTTGATGCCGATGACAGACCCAGCTTTCCTAATTAGTTTATTGATCCTGCTGGTGTCACCGGCTCTGATGCTGCCCCCCCAGCAGACCGGAGCAAAGAAGAGTGCACTGGCCACAACAGACCGGTAGAAGATCTCCAGCATCTTACTGCACACGTGGAAGTATCTCAGCTTCCTCAGAAAATAGAGTCTGCTCATCCCCTTCTTGTGCACAGCATCAGTGTTGATCCTCCAGTTCAGTCCGTTGTCTAAGTGCACTCCCAGGTATTTGTAGTCCTCCACAACAGCCACATCCTCTCCCAGAATGCACAGGGGTAGAAGAGACGTCCTCACCCTCCTGAAATCAATGACCATCTCTCTGGTCTTGGCCACATTCAGAATACTCACAACATTAGGCTGAGGTTCATCTTCCGCTCTTCTTGAAGTGGTTGTGCTTCTTGTTGCTTCCGGCTAAAATAAACATTAAAGACATTTTGAGTGTTTAAAATGTGCTGTAATACACAACACATTATTTATTCCTAAACTTGCAGAAAGAAAAACTAAAGTGTGACATTTAATCACATATTTATCAATCAATCTTATACACCTTGAATTCTTGTTGGCCAATGATACACATACCCTTTGAAGATGAGCTGGGAAATTGAATACTGTTGGCACAACACCATCTTTAAGCCGGATAGTCTGCCCCGTCCTGTCAAAGTCCTCACTCCTGAAGTGCTCACTGCAGAGCAGCGTCCTGCCAGAGGAAACAAAACCGTCCCTTCTTAGGGCGACTTCCCACTGCCTCCTCCTCTCTCCGGTTTTGGGAAACCTTAAAAACATGAGAAAGGTAGCCGGATATATAAATTATTGTCAACATTGTCCGCCCTTCTTTCCTTTAACATTAAGGGTAAGGACAAAAATACACACCGAAATTATCATATTTTTGGGGTAATTGTATGTATGTATGTATGTATGTAATGTATGTATGTATACTTTAAGAATAAGACAACCACACTAAGAGTAATAAAAAAGGTGTCCAAAAGAAACATTACATAATTGTGTAAAGAAATGGTAGCAACATATTCTAAAGAGGCTGGGTCAACATCAATCTTGCAATACTATTATCTCACATAGCCCCACTGATCCTGTGTAGCAGGACTTGTAATGTACATACATCCACTAAGTAATTAACGATTATCCTAATTATAGTCATAATATTGTCATATCTTACACGTGATTCCACGGGTTCTTGTTTGCAGACTGCGGCGATTAGAGCATCCGTAGGCTGCACAAAAGTCAGGCATAGTCAGGTACTTCTGTAAACACAAAGCCAGCAATTTCCTGTATCATAATGTATCTAAAAATGTAAGATGTTTTTAACAAGCCAAACCACTTGGAAGAAATCATGTGTAACTTAAGTTATGTTGAAAAGAAAGAGCAGTTCTGCCTCTCCCACTGGTGTAAAGTTGCTGGGTCAACTTTGTAATACTAGGTCTCACTCACAGCCTCTTGTTATTAGCCAGCTAATAAATACAACCACGTCATACACAAAGAAAAGCTGCAATTTCAACATGTCCAAGCATCCTGTATCATAGCCATGCTAATAACGTTTATAATAAACAAAACCGTTTGTAAATCAGTCAAGATTTCAGCGATTTAAGAGTATTTGTGTGCAGATGACTCACCTTACAACAGCTACCATAGCGCGTACCAGAGTAGCTGTTGACAGTAGCAAGATGGCGGCCGGTGAGCTACGCTGGAAAATCTCCCATGGGCCATCTAGTGTTTATATATATCTATGGTCGCCGACACCTCCTCATCTCCACCACTCCCATGTTTTATTTTGTGTTGCCATAAGTTAGTCTCTCTCCGTTGGTGCGCTGGGCTAATGTTAATGCTAATAATGCTAATGCCAGCAAATACAATGGCAGCTTCAAAAAACTGTTCAGAGTTTTACGGGGCGTGGTTTGCAATCCGCCCAGCCAATCAGAAATTGGTACTTTAGTTTTGTCTCCCCAGGATAGTACCACCTCTCTAGCAGGCACTAAAATGGGGGTAAAAGTGCTCTGAACTAAGTTCTCTTTTTGGTGTGAACGCAAAATTCCAGACACTAACGGAACTAAACGGGAAAAGTACTCCGGTGTGAAAGCGCCTAAAGCTACAGCTCGCAGCTAGTTAGCGTGCCTTACGATGAAGAATGGAAACCGTATGTCAAAGCTATAACAAAAGCTGCCTTCCTTTTTAAAGCTCACTTTTTGTCTCTTTACCTCTCATTATGTTACAGGTGGTCATGTGCCGAACTATAGCGCTAAAAAACATATTTAAAGCTGTGGTTCCCCGTCTTAAAGCACACAAGAGTAAATCTGTTATGTCAGATTTAAGGGTTTTAGGTTCAGCCATGAAAGCCTTTGTAACAGATCACAGCGGTCCCACTTTCATGCATTTATCCCCACACTGCATGGGCTTTTTTTCGGAGGTTTGCAGTAAAAGTGAAGCTTTAGTATTTATAAACCTGTCCCTGATCTCTGAGTTCTAGCAGGAAGAAAAGCAAAGTGGTTTCCAGATAAAACAAGCACAGTTTAGCATTAGTGCAGAAAGCATAGAGGCGAAATTATATTAATTCTGCACAAATTGACACTCCTAGTATTCTGGTTTTCATGCATTACATTTCGTTTTTGAATACGCTTGTTTTTAAGGTAACGGTAGCTGAAGTTAATAATTAAAATCTGCTTTTTTAACACAAGGCTGTGAGATATACAGGAAGGCAGCAGCCTGGAGGTAAGCGTTAGAAGTTGCTATCATTCATAAAAGCCAGGAATGACAGGAAAGTCTCATCAGCAGCTCACTAGCTACACATTTGTTATGCAACCACTCTATTTAGGGCATTCTTCAGAGGAATTTGATCATCAATAATGAATGTCTTGCCCTGTTTTAGAGACGCTGCTGGTTTAATCTTGACTCACAGTAAGGAGCAGTAGCCTTAGAGCTAATTTACTGACTGTACCCTATGTAGGTTACTGTAGGTGCCCACAGCGTGCGTTCTCCTCTGTGGAGCTGTGTTTGTGTGTGAAGTCGTGATGTAACTGCCACTTGTCCCATTTTGTTATAATGAGGCTCTTCATTTGGCTCTGCTCTCCGAAAGAAATTGTAGAAAAACATGCACGTTGTATCGGGTACTGTAAGGAAGTAATCAAAGAAAATGTTTGTTTATTTATTATGCAAGAGTTCTGGATTTAAAGAGGCTCTATTGTGCTTTTTTAGGGGGGTTTCCCTTTCCTGTAGTGTGTTATATAGATGCATGTAAATGGTCTGCAATGGCTAAGATCCCGGAACATAGTGACATCACTTCGTTACACTCGCGCTGCTATTGGCTAGCGCTCCAACACATTGTACGTGATAGGCTAAGGGGCGGGACATCTCTAAGCTGTTTGACCAATCACAACAGAGCCGGACAGCTAACCAATCAGAGCAGACTGGGCTCTGGTTTCAGACAACATTAAAGGAGACATGTGTCCCAGTAGAGACACTACATACTGATATACACCTGAACATCAGCAGGAGAGGACTCTTTAAAGTAGAGACACTACACATGATATACACCTGAACCTCAGCAGGAGAGGACTCTTTAAAGTAGAGACACTACACACTGATATACACCTGAACATCAGCAGGAGAGGACTCTTTAAAGTAGAGACACTACACATGATATACACCTGAACCTCAGCAGGAGAGGACTCTTTAAAGTAGAGACACTACACATGATATACACCTGAACATCAGCAGGAGAGGACTCTTTAAAGTAGAGACACTACACATGATATACACCTGAACATCAGCAGGAGAGGACTCTTTAAAGTAGAGACACTACACATGATATACACCTGAACATCAGCAGGAGAGGACTCTTTAAAGTAGAGACACTACACATGATATACACCTGAACCTCAGCAGGAGAGGACTCTTTAAAGTAGAGACACTACATACTGATATACACCTGAACATCAGCAGGAGAGGACTCTTTAAAGTAGAGACACTACATACTGATATACACCTGAACATCAGCAGGAGAGGACTCTTTAAAGTAGAGACACTACACACTGATATACACCTGAACATCAGCAGGAGAGGACTCTTTAAAGTAGAGACACTACATACTGATAAACACCTGAACATCAGCAGGAGAGGACTCTTTAAAGTAGAGACACTACATACTGATATACACCTGAACATCAGCAGGAGAGGACTCTTTAAAGTAGAGACACTACATACTGATATACACCTGAACATCAGCAGGAGAGGACTCTTTAAAGTAGAGACACTACATACTGATATACACCTGAACATCAGCAGGAGAGGACTCTTTAAAGTAGAGACACTACATACTGATATACACCTGAACATCAGCAGGAGAGGACTCTTTAAAGTAGAGACACTACATACTGATATACACCTGGACATCAGCAGGAGAGGACTCTTTAAAGTAGAGACACTACATACTGATATACACCTGAATATCAGCAGGAGAGGACTCTTTAAAGTAGAGACACTACATACTGATATACACCTGAGCATCAGCAGGAGAGGACTCTTTAAAGTAGAGACACGACATACTGATATACACCTGAACATCAGCAGGAGAGGACTCTTTAAAGTAGAGACACTACATACTAATTAGAACCTGAATATGTGCAGGGGATGTCCTGTTTAAGACAGCCAGATCACGAGTGAGAGGATGAGATCGAGAAGTCGTTGCTCAGAAAACAAAAACAGATAGCTGAGGGCAGATAGATTTGGGTTTTTCTCATTGCAAGAGACCCCTCGTTAAATGATTCATTGTCATTTCACCCATCGTTGATATACGACTGTAGAATAGAGCAGCTGGCACTTTAACATTCTGCACAGGTCGCTTTCATTTGAACTCAGCTCTCGTCTCTCCTATCCGTCACACTGGTCAACGTTCAGTGCAATTAAAGACTAAACGACACCCTCCAGCTGAGCCTGACTGTGCTCACTTCAAAATGTTTGGCTAAGACTAACTAATTAGCTCAGTGGAGTGTTAGAGAGAAAAGTAACACTCTGCAGGGTTTACTGAGCTGTGTGCCTCCGGGTTGTAAATCAGTGTAGAGTATAGCTGCAGCAACATTTAAATTCAGCCTCTTCTTTACGCTCATATCTCACTCTGCTTTCTGCACAGCATTCATAAAAGATGACAGCATGCACGACAGAATAGAGATGGGGAGAGGAAAGGAGGGGGAGGAGGGTGACAGAACGAGGAAGTGATGAAGTGTGTTTGATTACAGGGTGACATTGAAAGAAGTCTCTCTGCCCCTTTTTACTCCATCCATCTCTTTCAATATTCACTCAAAACGTGCTCTTCACTTCCCTCTCATCGTCTGCGAGGACGCCTGGTTTCACTTCCCCGGTGTCACGGCATTTTCCCAAGGCGAATGTGAATTAGATCATTGTCCTTTATCGCAACGCTGCACAGCAGGAAGCAGGAGGTGACGTACAGATGAGAGGAGAGCTGACAGGAGATGAGGAGAGGGGAGGAAAGTAGAGAATGGGAAAAACAGGAGAGGAAAGAAGACAAAGGGTAAGAGATGAAAAATGGTTGATGGAAGCGATGAGAGGGCAGGGAAGGAGACTAATAGATGGATAAGGGGTAAAGAAGTTTACACTTATTTAATTCCACCCCTTCTCCCAAAAACTAAATTATTAACATATATATATATTTTTTTATAGAGACAGATATGTAATTATTTTGCAGTTGACAGAAAATGGAAGGTTATCTTTTCATTGGACAGATATTGTGAAGTCACCCTAAAAGGCTTACAATACTGGATATACTAATACAAACAATAAAACACAACACATTACATAGCAAGAAGACAGGTTAAAGCAGTACAGAAAAACAGAGGGCTGTTCAATGCAATTGATTGTGTTTTTATAATGTGTTTTGTTCTCTAAGTGTTCCTGCGATTGAGTTATATTGTTGTGCAGCTTTAACCAGTTGAGCCCCGAGCCTGTTTTCCAGGTCTCAGGCTCGAAAATGACATTCCCAGAACAAAAGACCATATCTTCCCTTCTAAAAGGGTTACATTAATGATCTTTTTCCTCAAAGCAATGATAAACCTGTGAGTTGGATGTAGAAGAGTCAGAATCAATATAGATGTTTTTATTTTAAAGTAAATTCAGATTGAACATAGTAAAAAAAGAAAATTATAGTGTCCGTCCAAAAGAAAAACATTAGTGAAAACCACCCTTGAATGATGGGATGGTAGACTAAAAGCTTTAGGAATCCAAACTATAACATATAATAAGTACCCTGTATCAAGATCGATGCAAAACAAGTGAAATTTGACCTTTTTAGAGAGATTTAGCAAAAAAAACACTTCTGGGGTCATTTGGGTGGATTTGACATATCTCTGGCCCCCTCGGTCGATTTTGATGATTGACATCTCTTTTGAACCGCTAGAGCCAATAGAATCGAGGGGAAGTTCCACTTACACACATGTTACCAAATAAGGACTGAGAGTGATGCGTAGCCAGAATACCCAAAACCGGAAGCTGTCATTAGCAGCTAATATGAAAACTCCGTTTTTGACATAAAAATGGAATTATGGATTATCAGTAATAATTTCAAAGTGACACAGACACATTGGATTAACCTATGGATTCACCTTCAGTCGCCTTTTTCTCGTTTTAATGCTATTGAACACAACTTTTGATCAGAATAACAGCAAAAGGTGAGCATATCTCTGTGTTTTGCTACCTAAAGCTCCGTGTTGTGATGTCTGTAAATTTGCTTCCCATGTCGTGACTGCTGATCGCTCAGTGATGATACTTATATGTCTGGAATCTGTGGAATCTCGGTTTAATAGCAAAGCTTGTTTGTGCAGATCCGATAAGTAATAAAGTACCTAGAGTTCTGTGCTAAGTGCGGTAGCATTTTTTCGCTCAGGGCTAATTTAGACGCTTCTTGTGCGACTTGTGTTTTGTTTCGGTAAAAATTGTTAATATTGTCTGAAAGTTGAGTTTCTTCCCGTTAAATGAGTATGACACATTCATAGTTTATTAAATGTTAAGAAGCCCTGAGACACAGTTTCCGGCGGGGGCTACGGGCTTAACAGAAAATGATTGACTAAAATATATTTTCCTGCGCTGGATGATGCATCTCTTCTTGCTGCACGTCGTATTAACATAGTTGTCCTTGCTGTGAAAAACAGTCTGAAAATAAGCATAATCCGTCCCTTTTGGTAGCTATTGTCCTCTCTCAATAGATAATCATTCATATGAAAATGTCAGAGATAATTGCATACATATATTTGTTTCTAATGGCGCATTTCCACTGCAACGGGGTAGCCCCGTTTAAGCGTCCCTAAGCGTCCTCGCTCAGGCCTCGGGCTGCCTCGCTGGCCGTCCGAGGCCGTGGCGCATTTCCATTACAGTTTAGGACCTGGGGTAGCAACGCAGTGTAGGCGGGGCGATCGGCTTTGTTTTTGTTCACATTTCGAGTTGTTCCGTCGAGCTCCCGCTGGATTTGATCATCCCCAATGAGATGTAGGAACGTCGTCACCTCCTCGGTCGACCACGGTGTGCTTTTCTTATTAGACGTAGCCATTTTTGTAGCTCATCCGTTTACAAAATGCTGTTTATAAAAATGCTGCAAGCTTGCTTCTAAATATATATGCGACGCTAGGGATGAACTCGCGCGCGATCTTGTGACGATTCTCTCTGACCAATCAGCAGTCGAGAGTGTTGACGTCACTATTTCAGCCCTGGCCCTGGTCTGATAGAACCACGATTTTATGGGGCCGGAAAAAGAGGGAAAAAGTACCCGCTAGCCGGTACTAGGCTATATGGAAAGGCCACCAAAAACTGGCCTGGCCGCTTGAGGACGGTTAAGGACGCTTAAACGGGGCTACCCGCTGCAGTGGAAATGCGCCATTAGTGGAGCCATAAAGAACAAAAGGAACAAAAGGAAAACCTAACCTGGGGCTGTTTTTTCTTTCTCCACATTGTGAAGCAGGTAGAAACGAGGTATCTCATTTCCAATAGAACGAACACACCCATATTATAAACCCACCTGCAACCACAGACTTACAACTGAAAGTCTTTCACATTCCTAAAGACTGAACAATGTCTATCCCACGTCATGCAAAGCATTTCAGGTCTGTTGTTTCCTTCCAAGGACAAAAGGGTGTGTGTTCATGCAGATTTGGGAAATGTCAGGTCAGCTGCTGTAAGTTG
The DNA here is from genome assembly GCF_902827175.1 of Gymnodraco acuticeps. Classification (NCBI taxonomy): domain Eukaryota; kingdom Metazoa; phylum Chordata; class Actinopteri; order Perciformes; family Bathydraconidae; genus Gymnodraco; species Gymnodraco acuticeps. Next base: position 79,975 of record NW_022990353.1, on the reverse strand, counting down.
TCATCGAGCCTGAAGGAAACACACGGTCTCTCTCTGTCTGACTCTATCTTATCACACTGCTCATACTCCTGAGGATGGGTCACATCATACAGAGAGTACATTTCACTGTGTGTGTGTGTGTGTGGGGGGGGGGTGTGTGTGTGTGTGTGGTCTAGCATTACTATACTTGTGGGGACCTAAATCTGTTTACATAGTCACGTGTGGGGACTGGCTTCCCTTATGGCAGTGGTTCTCAAACTTTTTCTGTCAGGCCCCCCCTTTGGAGAAAAAAAAAAGTCGGGCCCCCCCAACACAAATAGTCAGGCTCAGTGGCGGCGCCAGAGATTTCTTTTGGGGGTGCTGTGGGGTAGCTTGACGTTTCATAGAGGGTGCTCAAACATTTAGGGTTTCCCATTAATGTACCGGGCGCTACAGTGGAATGTTCTACTGCAACACTCCCCACGCATACACACAGTGTACCCGCGACTGTCACAATGAAGGCTCGATATTCAGCTCACGGCATATAGGTGTAAGCAGGGGTAAAGTGCTATTTTTACAGGTGGTGTGTGGACCTCACATAGGGGGGTCCGGGGGCAAGCTCCCCCGGGAAGATTTATTTTTAAATATTGAAGTTGAAAGCATCAATCTGGTGCACTTTCAGAGCAAAATGAAGAGATCTATGGATACATCTCTCAACAACACCCATATGAAACAGAACTGTTAACAGATTTACTTTTTCTTTATGGATATTTTACAAATCACCCTTTTAAACTTTATTCTTTTTTTACTGTCATATAGTATTTCATACCTGTTTTTCATTTATTCTCTTATTTTTGTATAACTATAATGATCTAAACGTGTGCCTCGGAAATAATTGTTTACATTAATTTGAGACCCACTGAGATAACACTGAGAGAGTCCTTTAGCTCACTGAGTCTCTCAGTCTGACAGGAGAGGACTCTCCTCCACCTTGTTGTTGAAAAAACTCCTTATATCTGTTAGCGTAGCTCGCTAGCACCAGAAGCTAACAACAACGATCTCCAGTACCGGTGTGCTCTCTCTCTCGCTCGCGCACACAAAATGGCTCGTTCCACACACACACACACACACACACACACACACACACACACACACACACACACACACACAGAGCCAAGCTTTAATGAAACACAGAGACCCAGACGTAATAGTACTGCATCATATTATTTTCGAATCAATAATTTTTCAAATTATGAATTTTTTTTTTTTATATATTTTTTTTTGTATAACCATTTTTCCTCCTGGTCTCTCGCGCCCCCCCTGGCATGCCTCTGCGCCCCCCAGGGGGTGCGCGTGCCCCACTTTGAGAACCACTGCCTTATGGGGACAAATTGGAGGTCCCCATGAGGGGAATCATTAATTTTAGGGTGAAGACCAAGCGGCAAACTGTGGGGTAGAGCCGGGAAGCCAATACGGAAGTGCCACACACTGCAGTTCATATATTGGCCGATAGGCGATGGCTGCAGAAAGGAGCAATTTCCATAGACCCCCATGTTAAAATGCCCAACTTTACAGCAGAAAAAAACATGTTTCTACCCCTAGCTCCATACATTTTATTATCGATATAGTTAGATTCCACCTTCATGATTATGGATCTGTGAGTGAATTGTTTTCTAACGCGACCCTTTTATTTATATTAGGTCTTAAAGTTTGTGCATAAATTAGGGCGTGGTCACATTGAGTGACGGCTCTGTCAAGTGCCTGCCGCTGTTAGCTTCTTGTCTCTCTGCTAGCTGCTCCGTGGAGCTAGCTACAGGGACTCTGCCTGCTCAGCTCATCCAGGAAACACAACTTGTAGCCGGCCGTGGGTGTTTGTTCTTCATGCTTATATATCGGACTATTGTGACTCGCTCTGCGGTTAAAACAGACGCTGCATGAATGCGGTTTTGCGGTAAGTGAAATTCTAGTGCTTTATTTATGTGTTAATGATTTTAATCAGCCACGTAATGAATGGTAAGGCTTGGGTTAGAATGTAAGCTAGTGGTAGCTACATCGGTGCTAACGATTGTAATCGTAGCCTCCAAGTTAAAATCATAGACTGTATATATAAAGGTTAAAACGAAATAGACAAGTGTTAAGTGGGATAATACTGTTGAACAAACGGCTTCTGTTTGAGGTTGATAAAATAAGGTTACATCCTTGTAACTTAGAGATATTGTATTATATAGGTAGAACTGTATGCATCTAAGGTTAATTTAAATTGGCTATGCTCAAGTATGTAGACAAGCTAATGTCGAAGTAGTGTATGTGAAATCAACCTCACAATAAGATGTGTGTATATTACAATTATTAATGTCATATTTCAAGATGATTACTTAGATATTACAATATGGTTGGTTGAGCTGGAGTTCATTATTGAGCTTACACGTTAACGTCACAGTCATCTGAAGAACGAACCCAAACCTTGTTGTTTTTATTAATTGCATTACCAAATGGGTATCAAATAAACAGTAAGCATTGGTAACACAACTTCCAAAGTTACAGTAACATAAAAAGGACCCTGACTCGGACAATACACAATCCAACATGTTCAACAGAAGAGAATCAGTTATATTGTTTGTACACATGGTACTTTACATATATATATATCTGTTTGTTTAAGGTGTCCAGGTGATGCAGACAGGCTGGACCAGAGAGTGAGACAGAACTGGACTCCTCACAGCAGTGAACTTCAGCTCAGGTACAAAGACTCTTTTTTCATACTGTACAAAGAATCAAGAAAGATATTGGTTTAAATGAATGAAGTATTGACTTGAATACACTGATATACATTCCATTAAACAATACTAAATACTAGATCACCTATACATCAGTAAAGTTGAGGGGTTTTTCCATGCAAAAAGTTACATTTAGATATTTAGCAATATGACTTTGTCAGCTTTCTAATTTAATGTATTGAAGGCAAAGATATTTAACACATAGTGAGAACTGCTACTATTTATCTCTCAATATTGTCTGTAAAAAACGTGGTAAAAGTTATTCTTTCAGTGAGACAACAGAGCAAGCTTCTACAGTTGCACTACGTTTTGATAACAGTTAAATATTATTTTGATAATAACATATATTTCAATGTTGATGAACTTCATACTGTTCATTCATAATCTGATTGTCTTTGTAGCTCACTGTTGAAATAAAATAAAAACATTACAATTACAAAATAATGATATCTACAGCCCCTAAACACACAAACACACTGCTTTCATAAATAACACACTTGTTCTGCAATAATATGTTTTATGTTTCCTGTCATTTTTGTTAGGAAAGGACATGCCTGAAAGACAGGACATTTTCTACTTCTCTGAGGGTCAAGAAGAACATCCAAGAGGAACATTAAAAGCTGATGTTATGAGATATTAAAACCAGTACAGGACATTCACTAAGAAACTACTTTTATTGTAAAAACTATTTCCACATCTACACTCGGCATCCGCTGATTATTTCTATTTGCCTCACTTTATGAGCTTCACAACATGTACCTTGTTTTGCAACGTCACAAATAAATGAGGCCAATCTTCAGTCAGATGTGAATGTGTAATCTAACATTTTCAGTAAGAATAATGGACAAAAGGAGTGCAAATATAAATACAATTTATTGAAATGTGAACCAAAAGTTAATCAAATGTTTTAAATAAAAAGCACATATGGACAAAAGGTGTAAACCTATTAAATGTATAAGTAAACACATTTAGTCAAATAAAGTGACAGACTAGGCCTGTGCAGTTGGTATCAGCTTTGCCCAGCATGGGCTCCTCCATCAGCCCTGGTCCTCCTCGCAGAGGAAAGACCCTCAGTCCTCTCCAAACCAACAGACAGGACCATCACACGGAGGTTTCTCCCTGAAGTCTCTGCAGCTCTCTGGACACCATGCTGTCTCAATCCGTCCACACTGAATATGAGATTGGGAAAATGAAAATAATAAATGCTTTAGACAATAAGAAACATAAAGTTGACTGTTGAGTTGCTCAGTTTTTTTAGATTGTCAATACTATTACTGTATAACTAATATCTCAGGTTAAGAGGCACATTCAAATAAAGATTGGCCTTTAAATACATTTTGTCTTTTGAATTGTTTGTCTAAAGTCAAGGATCTATAACTGGTACTTAGTTGTAATGATAGTCTGGTTATTATGCTGTTTGGAGGAGGCCTCCCAGGTAAGAGCGCTAACTAGCTACCATCACATGTACCTTAGCTTGACTTAAATGTATTAAACGTAAAGTTAAGTGATATCAAAATATAAATAACTAATGTCATGCAAACATATTAATATTTGCTTGATTCCAGTGTTGAATTTAGCACAATTGCATACAAACGTTAAGGGGTTTTAAGATTCTGAAGTATTATGCTAAAAGCTCAATAACTTAGATTATTATTTATAGTTTCATGTCCGCTTACCTTAGAAACGTAAAATGCGACGGCAGCGTGCAGATGGGGAGCATGTTAGCTTAGCTTGGTAGCTTCAGCTAGCTCTGGCATTTCCAGCTCGGTGGCAGCAGGTCCCGCCTCGGCTCCGCCTCTTTGCTCTTATTTGGAGCAGGCTGGAGAAGGCGGGAGTTGAACTCTGACCTCACTGTCGAGCCGTTAGTGGCCGACTCCGCCTACTAAGGGCTTCACGGCAACTCTGCAGAATCCTATGGGTGACGTCACGGACCCTACGTCCATTTATATATACAGTCTATGGTGAAGACTTGGTTAGGGTTAGGATTAGGGTAAGGGTTAGGCATGTGTTGGTTATGGTTAAGGTTAGGATAAGTGAACCCCTGAAGTGATGTATACATGGTGTGTGGGTGTGTGTGTGTGTGTGTGTGTGTGTGTGTGTGTGTGTGTGTGTGTGTGTGTGTGTGTGTGTGTGTGTGTGTGTGTGTGTGTGTGTGTGTGTGTGTGTGTGTGTGTGTGTGTGTGTGTGTCGATAAAAGAAGATTACAAAGATCAGTGGGTTGTTTTTGAAATGTCGACTCAGTTTCATAAACTCAATCCAATCCAAATGTATTTATAAAGCACTTTTTAAAGCTCTTGGCCAACGTGATGTACAAAGAAATACAAAAAGTACACAGCACAGCTCACAAAACCAAAATAAAATAAAGATAAGAACACAAAGTAAACAAAAATACAAATAACAGCCATATAGTAAAAACTAATGCTGTCAAAATTATCGCGTTAATGACTACAGTACAGCCATACCAAGAAATGGCTTAGCCCCACCATGAAAAATGAGTAAATTGCACAGACAGCAGTTAGTAAGATTGATTTCAGCAGCCACTCGTCTGGAAATACCGGTTTTGAAAACTTTTGTCACGTAGTGATCGTCTTCTCAATAGAACATCTTTGATAATGTCTTCTGGCCAATCAGAATCAAGATAACGGCGTTGTGTTGTTGCAGGAAGTCCCGACGGAGAATACCTTTGCGGTAGTACATCTCTATACATCGATACAACATTACGTGTTGATAGAAATCAACACGTAATGAAATAAGACCCCACGGTTTGATGATTGATAGGTGTGTGGGCTGTCTTTCATTTTGACACACAGAACGATGTTATAATAAACATACTGTATGTTAAATGCATATATCCGCCTTCTTTCATTTATCTTTCCATTCCCACAACAATATACATAAAGAAATTGCATATTTTGGACATAGTTCGAATGGTGATTAATCTGATTAATTCATTTTTAAACTGTGATTAATCTGATTAAAATTTGTAATCGTTTGACAGCCCTAGTAAAAACACATAATTCACACTTTCCTTCTTACTACGATGATACTGCCGCACAATGGAGTCTAATCGCCAAGCACCATTACATTCATCGGTGTATTTCTTGGCAATAAATATATATTGTCACATCAAAAGCATGTCTCTCGTGATTGAAATGATATGGGGTGCTGAGCGTTGTGGTGAAAACTGTTTATTTCTATTGTCACCTGCTAGCTTGTGCTGCTTAAAACATCTAATTATTCAAATTGGTTGCACATCGAAAGGTCAGCGAGGTCAAAGTCATAATAATTCAAGAGACTACTTTTGACGTTCTCTCCATAGAAAACCAATGGCAGACGTTTTAACGTGTATCTTGTAAAGACAGCAATCAAACTGTTCACCAAACATTCAAGGAAGGAAGCAAAGGCCAAGAATAAGTGTGTCTATCTCACCTGTCTTAAAATATTTAAAATCGTTTCTTGTGTATATTCATCTGACAAAGAACTTGAATATACACACACACACACACACACACACACACACACACACACTTGTACAAGACTTATCACAGAGACAAGACACAGTTGGAGAGGGGGGAGAACACAATCAGACAATCAGGGAAAGGCGGGAAAACACAGGAAGTAAAATAGAAAACACAATTTCAAAATAAAACGGGAAACACAAAAACGTGACAGCTGTGAAATATGACAAATCCCTTAAATTAGAAAATATCAGATTTTCCATCTGACCCTTTCCAGAAATGAAATGTTTTGAAAGGAGAAATAGACACATGTTCTGCAGTGTTCAGTGTGTGCTAACCAGTCCTGACTAACTCTTTCTTCCAGATGAATTTGCCTGCAAAGTGTTTCCTGGGAAAAGATAATCCCGGTGTAACAAAGGTGGCGTTATCTCATGCAAAAGAGGAACTGAGCCGTTTCAGACAAACAGAGGGAGGTCAGTGATTGGCTGAGACACAGCTGTCGGCCTATCGGTGACCTTGAGGGAGCGACAAGGAGGTTTGTCTGCTCAGCTGGCTGTTATCACTGGCAGACGCCATATCACCTGTGTGTGTGTGTGTGTGTGTGTGTGTGTGTGTGTGTGTGTGTGTGTGTGTGTGTGTGTGTGTGTGTGTGTGTGTGTGTGTGTGTGTGTGTGTGTGTGTGTGTGTGTGTGTGTTTCTCCGTCTACCTGCTTGCATTTGCACAGCCTGAATGCATCTGCGTGTGTTTATTTGCACTCAGGAGTCTGCAGCGGGCACCACCTGCATGGTTTGGTTGAATGAGAAGATAATGTGAGTCATAAATACACAAGTTTCCCGGTTTGCTGACTTCATGTTTTCCTAACAGCTAAAGAAACAAATGAATGTTACAGGAAGGTGACTCCAATGTCCAGTAAAGTAACCAAAAGTAAACCCTCATTAAATGGTCACAAATGTCTGATATACATCCAGTTTTCTATGTAGTTTTTTTACCGTTGTCTCATCTTGTCAATGTGTTTAGATCCAACTATTCATATAACTCACAAATAGAGGATAGTAATAAAATGAATTATCATAAAGCATAAAGAAGTTTTACTGACGTGTGTGTGTGTGTGTGTGTGTGTGTGTGTGTGTGTGTGTGTGTGTGTGTGTGTGTGTGTGTGTGTGTGTGTGTGTGTGTGTGTGTGGTCTAGCATTACTATACTTGTGGGGACCTACATCTGTTTACATGGTCACGTGTGGGGACTGGCTTCCTTTATGGGGACAAATTGGAAGTCCCCATGAGGGGAATCATTAATTTTAGGGTGAAGACTTGGTTAGGTTTAGGATTAGGGTTAGGGTATGGGTTAGGCATGTGTTGGTTATGGTTAGGATAAGTCTCCAGGAAATGCATGTAAGTCAATGTAATGTCCCCTGAAGTGATGTGTGTGTGTGTGTGTGTGTGTGTGTGTGTGTGTGTGTGTGTGTGTGTGTGTGTGTGTGTGTGTATATGTGTGTGTGTGTGTGTGTGTGTGTGTGTGTGTGTGTGTGTGTGTGTGTGTGTGTGTGTGTGTGTGGTGTGTGTTGTGTGTGTGCTTACAGCAGAGACCAAGGTGACTCTTATCACAAACTACCTGCTCTAATCTCTCTGCCTCTGACTAAAAGCCAGCAAGCACAGCAAAGGTCCAAAGACAGGGTGATGAACGACAGTCAAATCAACACACACACACACACACACACACACACACACACACTATCGAGGCACAACTATATCACACAATATTTGGAGGGCATGTTAACGAACTGGAAAAGGGCGAATGGCTTAATACACATTTGGCCAAAATATGAACAACTTAAAAGACTATGATCATTGCAATCATATGGATTTGGAACACATATGATTACAAAACAAGCATTCGCTAATAGTTATTTTCAAAGTGGAAGAACATCATATCTAGTGATGTCAGGAATATAACTTAAGGTGTTGCAGTTTGAAAACACGACATTCAAGACGTCCGTCATCACTTCATTATTAGCATTAAATACATTTATCGTGGTAAAAAGAGTTATATTAGGGTTACAGTGACCTTGACCTTTCTAATCAGTTCATCCTTAAGTCCATGTTGACGTTTGTGCCAACATTGAGGTGTTTCTGAGCTGAATTGGAGGCATAAAGACAGAACACTAAATCAGTCCCGGTGTTTAAGACTGAAAGACATGGGGAAAGATGCCACAACTGAAAATCCAAATCACCCAAACACATTTACATTTCTTAACATTTGAGTCATTTGCATGGAAAGAACAGTTGATGTTTTGCACAGCAGATGGCTTTATATCCACACACCACACTGCCAATGGCTACTTGCAAAAAGTGAAATGGTTTAATGGTGAGAACACACATTTGAAGAATGGGACAATTCATTTTATGGTTTCCTGTAATCTTCTACTGCAGAATCATGAAACAAAAACACACTTGAAATAGAACACTGTAGTATTCATCAGATATCCACGCAAACAAGAGGCTTTGATTTCTGACGCACAGCTTGAATAAAGCCCCGTAAAGCCATCCTACAGCTTCCACCTCCCACCTCCACAGAAAACAAATCGCCGTGGACAATCTGCTCTCCGTTCTCTGCGCTGACGAGCTGTTTCTGACGCCAGATGTCTCCGAATAATGGCCCTTTCTTTGTGTACCTGTTATCATTTTTAAATAAAGCTGCAATCTAAAGGGCTGCTGCATCCTCTTCTCTGAGTGCTCTGTGATTACAGATATGACGGCGCTGTGGCTCCATAAGTATGGCAGTAATGTGAATAATGAACACCCTGAAGATGGCTTTCATACAAGAACGACAACTGGTCTGCTGCTTGAAGAGTTTTCTAAAGCACAGGGGGCGATCACAAGAATAAAACCAGAGCAAATCACATAAACGTTCTGGTTTCTGTGAGGTTTTAGTGACTGTTAAGACAGCAGGAATAACTGTAATTTAGACTGGTTTGCCTCCACACACTGTCTGATGCAAATACTCTTAGTTTTAGTCTCACATAAATATGTCTTTGATGGTACTGCACACCTCTCTAGATGAGAGCATCTGCTAAATGTCTGAATGTAAATACAGTTAAATGATGGCTTGTGTTAACACCAATGTGACCAAACTCTCTGTGTGACAGTGACTCTAAAGTTCAGTATTTAGAGAGACAAGCTGCTTCATGTGAAAGGATGCCGTCATGTGCACCCTGTTTCATTCAATTATGAACAGGAGAGAAGTCAGAGCTGCATGTGCTTTTGACAGAACAAAAGTTTATCTGAGCGGCAACAACAACAACAAATGGCTTCTACTTTTAGACAAGGAGACAGGGGTGAAAGGTTCACCATGCAAAGCATGAACAGGTCATTTTGATGCTGCAAAGAAGGGAAGAAACCACACAAGACACCATGCTGTTTTTTAGTTTTAGTTTTAATGGAATGTATCTTTTCGAGGTATGAAAATAGATATCACGTTGAAATAAGAAATAGGGCAGGGGCTACAAAGGGCACAGCTAATAACTGTGTGTGTGTAAAGATGGCAACACCAAGGCATGTCAGAGAAGCTTCAGACCGGTCACATTAGATAAAGGGCTCAGATATATTTCTGTGTGGGAGTTGACAGCAACACAGAGGCATGTGTTGCTTTGACTGTGATAGAGCATTGGGAACAATTCCAGCAAAAGGGAAACAACATAATTCCTGACGATAGCGTCACCGCTCGACAAAAACAATGAAGAAGGCCGTTATCACGTTCCTGTAAATATTTCCCTGTATAAAACCACTGCTGTTTCACAAAAATCACATTATTTAGTCTGTTAATTTTCTCCTCAAGAGCTGTAATGTCCATGTGTAATGTATGTTTCAGATTCCAGATGTTTCTTGAACATTTCTCAAAGCTTTGTTGTGGTCAATGTCTGATTTCACTTAATTTAGCTTGTTGGCAGGAAGCTTAAATTGTTAGCAGGAAGCGTAAATTGCAAACTCAAACATACAAAAATGGCCACAGCACATGTGATATTGGAAAGTCATCCGTTAGACAAGGAGCTACAAACATGTTTATTTCCTATACGTAACTTTCAAGCCCTTGTTACACAATATTGCCAAGGAAAATAACAAAATATCCTACAGCTTTCCAACCATGTTTTTCCACAATGTAAGACACAGAACCTTGCAGCAGCACTACTTTGACTCATGTGATTTCACCAACAGCCTCAAAACTAAGGTTCTGGCATTATAGCCTGCAGGACTGTAAGCCACTTGACACAGATGAACAAATCACAAAAACTCTGAAATGACTCTTTTACAGCCTCTCGGTCCAATAAACATTGAGAGTGACTTCCTGCACACATGAGTGGCACAAGAACAATTCAGTCTGCTCGGCAAAGCACTGCAGTGTTTGTTCAACAGCCAGAAAAACATTCGCTTATTTTGCCTGCAGCAATTTAACCTTCTGGTAGTCTCACTGCATTTTGTGTTATAGTCACGAAATTAATTCAATCTATTGATTCGTGTTCACCAACCCGATTTTGCATTTTTTTCGTGTCACACAGAACGATTTTAAAAGCAATGTATTTCTATTGGTAGTATGTTTCGTGCCTGCACCACGTATTTTTGAATTATATAATGTCAGATTGCTGAAATCTGTATTTGTTTTCCCTTCTAATTTGTTATTATTTGGTGCAGGCACGAAACATACTACCAATAGAAATACATTGCTTCTAAAATCGTTCTGTGTCCGAATACTGAAATCTGTATTTTTTTTTATCTCTTTTTCCTTCAAATTAGTTATTATTTACATTGCTTTTAAAATCGTTCTGTGTGACAAGAAAAAAATGTGAAAATCGTGTTGGTGAACACGAATCAATAGATTCATATTGTGACTATAACACAAAATGCCGTGAGACTGTGTTGTCTGGTAATGAATGGAGCATAAACAACCGTGGCCCAGCTCTAATTTAGGTCCAGAAAGTGAAGCAATACACATCCTCAGTAAATATGTTATTCTAGATGCTGTTTGATGTAGAGATTACTCTCAGGACTAGATTGCGAGCTAAAATCCAACCAGTGAGCCTGGATCATGCTAGTATTAGTCAGTCATGATAGAACTTTTCTTGACAAGTTAATTAGCACCATAGCTAACTTACAGTAAGCAAGCTAGTTATCAATGTAGTTCATTTACAGTAGGCAAGCTAGTTAGCTATTTTACAGTAAGAAAGCTAGTTAGCAACGTAGCTAACTTACAGTAAGCCAGCTAGTTAGCACAGTAGCTAACTTACGGTAAGCAAGCTAGTTAGAGGTTATTAACGTGGCAATAAATTGACCTTTGCTGATTCAAAAGACCTTCCCTATTTGTACCATTGACTACATTTACCTTAAGATGACCATTATACATCTTGGAATATTGTCATACTCACAAAAACATTGGAATATTAGTGTGCATGTAAACATAGTTTGATGCCTTGGTTATCAAACCATGCCTCTAGTGGAGCCAAGTCAAATGTTAACGGCTCACTATCTGAAATAGCTTCTTCTGTTTTGCCCAAGCAGTTACTGATACAGATTTTAAAATATCATGGTACTTTAGCTTAGTTTTTCGGTTATCAAATTGAAATGGTAGGCTTCCTCCACCTTTAGAATAAAATAGTAAACCGTGCTCATCCACTCAGATTGGATGCAACCAATTAAATAATCTTTAGCGCTGTCAACATAACAGAAACTCACTCGGCAAATTGCCAGAGAACTAAGCTCTTTGCTGTAGGGTGACCAGACGTCCCCGTTTTCCGGGGACAGTCCCCGTTTGTATGGGCCTGTCCCCGGTTGAAACTGTCCCCGGAAATGTCCCCGTTTTTTACACATAGCAAGGTGAAATAAAACGTTTCATGTCAGTAAACACTGGGTAAACAGACTGTGGTCAAGCCAGCCCCCACTTCGGAAAACACAGTCAAGCCAGCCCGCACATTGTATTGCGGTGCGCGAATATCCTATGCATTACGGTAGAGGCCTGTAAAAACTGCCTTCAAAATAAAAGCGCAAAAAACACACCAAACATATTCATATATACTGGAGCTTAAGTTAAGAAATATGTACTATATAATGTGATCAATAATAATTTAAAACAAACTACGTATAGCTACCACATTATAACTGAGTGAATGTAAAATGTATACAGTTATGAAGACATATATCTGACATTTCCACTGGGTGACTCATTTCAATTGATGTTGACACCATCTCACAACACTCCTAAAATAACATTACTTCTGAAACACAATTTAAAATGTATGCTGTTTAAAATCTCAAATTAGATCTATATTGTCCATCTATATTTAGATTATTATTTAATGGAAACTGTTCATAATCAACGAGTCATTCAAAGTCAATCAAATACTTATTTCACTTCAGGGTGATAGGAGACCCCATCTAGTCAATCAAGAGAAAATCAGGACAATCTGATGTAAAATTTCAAAATAAAATACTTTTGAAATCTCATATATGGGCTATCGTCCTTCTGTTTTTATACAAGAATAAATAAAAAACTGTCAAATTATCAAATACTTATTTCACTCTGATAGCAGGACACCCCATCTAATCACTCAGAGAGAATCAGGACAATCTGATGTACAGTTTCAAAATAAAAGACCTTTGAAGTCTCATATATGATCTATTGTCCTTCTGTTTGTATCCAACAGTTCAAATGTTCGAATTACATCAAACCAGAATTGTCCCCCTTTTTTCTTTAACAGTGAAGACAATTGGATATGTTAATGCATATTGACCGCAAAACTCAAAATGTCCCCGGTTTTAATTTTGAAAATCTGGTCACCTTACTTTACTGTAGCCACTGAAAACAAACTGGGGTAATTAAATAGTATCTTACTCAGATTTAAGACTCGCAAAAGATAGAAAAAGTTATGTATGAATGATTGAAGATTGATGTACACACAATGAAAATACTAAGATGCACTGTGGCTCTTAAATCAAGCAATCAGACTCATGCAGGTTTCTCATCATATATCTATAGTATTAATAGTATAATCTGAGCTGTAACACTGCACAAGGGAGAAGATGTTATGAAATGATTCTTTGGTTTACTCAAAAAATGTGAGTAACTCTACAGCAACCATCCAAACACAACTTTATGTAAGATTATTCCCAACAGGCTTTGTTTGTAACAGGAAGCTCTTTTTCCACTCTAGCAACAAACACACTGAACAATCATCAACAACATAACACTTTTTTATAGAAAATATATATACATCTAATAAATAAGGGATAACCCCATCGGACGGTAGCGAACGGTTGTTTTTCACATGCTTTTTGTCCATCAGTCCTTAGTGAAATACGTCCGTGTGTTGGAAAAGGAGACGCTGGTTTAATGTGGAGGAGAATGGATTTCTGCGATCATCAATATTCATCCTCCAGCTGAGCGTCCAATTAACCTGCGGAGGCAATCAATTAGACGGACTGCCGCAGAGTGACGGTGACACAGGAGGCAATTCTGAAGTCATTCCTACAGTCTTGATCAAACCAGACACACTGACAGAGTAGAACAACTGTTTTCCCCTCAATGTATGTGAAGGTTCAACTGAGGATACGTGTATTTCTTGCTCAGCAGGGTCGTATAGCCAGGATTTAAAGAAAAAACTCAGGTCAATAATAAATGTTTTGGTCAGATACCAAGATAATGTCATATTGTTCCAGAAAACTAGATATTTATACTCAAATAATCTAGTTCCTGGTTATATAAAAGTCTCAATTTAATGAAGACTTTTCTTTAAAGCAAGTTAAAAGTATTATTAATGGGAATGACAATGGTAGATATGGACCTGCTGCTCAGGAAGTAAAGACAAGTATTACTCAATCGTGGAAAGGCTTTGTGAGTAGAGTCCTTTGAAAGGGAATCATATTGGGAATATGAGCATGTCGAAAAAGCAGAATTGTTTTCTCAGGTTGAACCCTCAGTCATACAACAGCTCACCATGTGACATAGAGAGCAACAAGCATGGAAATCTGTTGTCCAAGCAGAGCGGCCAACTGCAGATGTGCAGTTGGCCTGTACAGCTGCATATTCTGGGCATATGGCACATATTACTGAGTCACTGTATGCTTTAGGTCAGACTGTCAGAGCAAATTTGGAAGTCATTGTATGTGCATTTACTGAAAATCAAAACATGGCTTTGAACTGCCGAGCCTGAACAATTCATTGAGAGTGGCAAATGCAAAATATATAGCATATTTTCATGTTTCCTGTTGTAATTACACTACAGTTCAAATCTATTTCCCTCTGATCAAAGAGACAAAGACCCTCCATGTATGAAACATCAAATCTGCCTGGGATTGGATATCCTAATCATTCTTCATGTGGAGGATTTTACCTCCAGTAGTCTGTCAACATTTTCTTTCTTTTCTTTCATCCCTTTATGGTGAGTAGTGTGTAACCTTTGATGCACACAGATGTCCTTTCATTGCACACATAATGATATAATTACACTACATGGGGGTTTAGTTCTGTTTCTCACTGCTTAAAGACATGAAGACCCTCCGTGTATGAAATATCAAACCTGCCTAGGATGGAATGGATATCCAGAACATTCTTCATGTGGAGGATTTTACCTCCAGGAGTCTGTTAAACTTTTCAAAGTAAATCCACATTGTGCATCGTTTCGTCTCCCATGATGCCAACAGACGTCCTCGGTCATTGCATAAATATCCAAGGAGGACTAAAAGGAAACTGTAACATTGGTCCTTTTTTGCAAGGGGGTTCCCAGGTGGCCCCAGAGCCAGGAACCCCGCATGCATTTCGCTTCCTCTGCACCTGTGATGGTGCACCAATATCCTCCACAAGTCACGCGACGTTTGGAGAGCTGCGCACCGTCTTCTGACCGTGAATCTGACCGGGCATTTGCACCACCAGCAGCTGCTGTTTCTGCCGGGTGGACTTCACGGCAAGGATCGCCTGCCGGTTCTTATACTGCACCATCTGAAGGGTGATCTGCGGCATCCAGCCCTCGTCCTGCGGGCACCTGAAGTCGATCTCCTTCCCCTCCACCATGACCACGGTGAAGTAAACGTACTTGCCTTTACGCTCCACGCAATCCACGGTTTTCATGTTGGCAAAGTGCAGCTCTTTCACTTTCCCTGTGTCTCCTCCACCTGGACCTCCATGCTCGTGCTGTTTGGGCTCGTGCTGTTTGGGTGGCAGCAGCAGCACCCCCTCCTCGGTCAGGACGCACCGCTTTTTCTTCCAGAGCTGCAGCAAGCCGTCGCTCCTCTTCTCCAGCAGACCCTGCTTCAACACCACCTTCATGCCGTTTTCCAGCATCTTTCTCCCGGAAACTGAAGGCTCCCTCCTCCCGGTTAGAGGATAAATGGATGAATGGATGTTTAACCCAGAGCTGCTGCTGAGGCTGCGGTGCTGCTGTTGTGGGGGTCTGTCTTTGTGTGTGTGTGTGTGTGTGTGTGTGTGTGTGTGTGTGTGTGTGTGTGTGTGTGTGTGTGTGTGTGTGTGTGTGTGTGTGTGTGTGTGTGCGTGTGCGTGTGTGTGTGGTGGTTTGAGGTGGGAGGGTCTGCTGGAGGTGCACCGCCCCCCTCAGACACAACCAGTCCTATCATTTTTTTGAAAATGTGCATACAGATACAAATAATATATTGATATAAGTGACCGTTTTTTCATCCCAGGTTTTTGTAAAGCACTTTGTAACCTTCATACACGTGCTATACAAATACAGCGATTATAAAAAGGCACTAATTCCCAATACACATAGAACCCCTTATAGCCTGATGGAAATGAGCTATAATCTGGCATAATTCATATCTTCTCTCTTCTGAGATTAATGTATTTGTATGCATGGTCCTTGTTGAAATAAATACATAATAACAGAGCCCATAAGAAACATTGAAGTATTACAAATAAATAAGTTATTCAAGATTTGCAAAATGTTGCTGTTCCCATTTGGATAAAGTGCATATTTTAAATTGAAGATTTTAAAAGGCGTGAATATTGAAATCCACACATCTTTAAGACTTTGATAAAGTGCTATATAATGAACAGGCTGCAGCCACACATGCGCAAGGGCCCTCTGATTGGAAAAGTAACTTAAATGTCTTTGAAGAAAAAAAATACAGCCCATAAGAAACATTAACGAAGTAATACAAATGAGCACATTGGGTGTATGTGGCTCACACTATTACATTTAGCCACAACTCACCAAAATAAAAGACTTTCACAATGATTTTCTATTTTCTTTTAGGAGGAGAGGCAAATTGGGATGGATTAGAAAACATTACCTGCATCTGTACATTGAAGAGGTACAATGGCGCCCTCTTCTGTCATATTTGTCTTCCATTTCTGAGACATCGTCTTCTATGTCTGGTTCAATCTCCTCTTCATCTGGTTCAAAACATTTGTCCAGAGCCTCTGACAGATAATCGCCTCCTCTGTCGCCTACTCATTGTGTCAATGAGTCAAATGTGAGCAAGGCACACATATAACTGCATGAGAGACAGTAATGGAGGGGCATTTACTGGGAGAAAGTGAGAGGTTGTTCCTTTCTCGAGGGGCACAGAGCTTGCACCTGTGAGAAGGTGATACATCATACAGCGCGAGAAAATGAGAGGTTCCCGTAACTGAGAGGAAGGTGTGGGGGGACATAAGTACAAGAAGTGTGTTTTTGTTTTATTTTTACCCGAAACGCAAGTGAAGGGTAAAGACCTCTACATTACATGTCACTTGTTCGACGCTTTTATCCAAAGCGACTTACATACTCAATACTGTGGACAATCCCCACAGGAGCAATTTGGGGTGAAGTGTCTCCGGGACACAACGACAAGCTGACTGCAGTGGGGTTTGAACCCGTGACCCGAACACCAACGCTCTAACCACTGCGCCACACGCCTCTAAAAAATAATATCAATAACAAATCGATGAACTAGTCTAGTTCATCGATTTGTTTATACTAGTAGTCTAGTTACTAGACAACAGTATAAACCGTTAGTTTTATTGCATTTGAATAACGGGAAATATTCAGTGCACATTACCCAACATGACTGCCTTTGCATTAACACAAATAAAATGGTAGGGCAGTAGACCAATGGAAACCAATGGACTCGTTAATTTTGCCCCAGATACAATTTAATACCAGACCTTTTTTAGACCTTGAATATCAAAAAAGACTTTAAGGATCGGCAGAGACCCTGATATTATTTACACCACCAAGTTTAATTTGTAGAAATATATTGGAAAAAGAAAGACGTTGACTATTGTGAAATCTCGGTTTTGGTCCCAAGTGATTCCAAGACATCAAACACATGAACACAAAGAAAGTCATCAAACCACATGTCCATGTTTAACCAATTTATTAATGAACATACACGTACAGTTATTGAGTACATTAGTATTTTTGTAGCATAGCATTTTGCCTTGACAACAGCTGCTCAGAAGGACCCTACACAAACCCTGTCCAATCAACATGATCTGAATACTCCCTGCAGAAGGAGAAGTACCCTGGCTCTCCACAACTTCAACTAAAAAAGGCATTATTAAAGAAAGATGAAGGGGTCGATGGGGGGGTGGGCAGGCTACGGTTTATTCTCCCCCTCCTGGATGTTTTTAAGTATTGCTCTGACATGCTTCCCCGTGGCTTTCTGGGTTAACAGAGGAAGGAGTTTAGGGAGGGAGGGTTGGTCGAAACAATTCCCCTTTTTCTTTCACAGTGATAAAGACCTCAGGGGCTGAGCTGAGGTCCGATTTAAGTCACCTGACTAGTCACCAATTAGTGAAATGAGGTATAAAATAAAAGGGGGCGTGAACCTGGTTTACACTTTTTCATAATCTGTGCTACATGTGTCCAAATCTGGTCCTAGAGCCTAATCCTCCACCGGTAAGAAAAGGCAAGGCAATGCACTTTTAAAAACCCAGATAGCACAAGTCTCCACACTTTACTAAATGCTGCTTACAAGGATGATCTCACAGCTAACCACCGATAGGACGCCACACAATAGAAAAGACAACGCCACTGCTAGCCTAAGAACTCTGGAATGTTATAGAGACTCGACCACTGACGACAAAAAGGGGCGAAACACTTCCGTTTTTTGTTCAATTTGAGATTAAGTCCGTCAAGTTTGTGGAGAAGCGTACTGGAATGTGTCGAGAGCGGGAAAAGTAGATCCAATGCTCAGTGAAGTGGAATAAACTGGAATGACACCTCCGTCCTCCCCCATGAAAACAAAATGAAATGCTACAGTGCTTTTACATGTGCTTGAGCGGCTAAAGGTTAAAAATGTTCACTTGGGACGACCAGAGCTGACCAACCAGGAGCTTTGATCGGAGAAAAGGGGCGGGATGAAGGGAATAAGTTGGCAATGCAGTCTAAACCACAGCTGTTGTCTAAGAGCAAATACAACAAAAGACTTCACAAGAACCCAAACTAGTTTTAGCAGTGAAGAGACGACTCATGCTTACTTTGAGGGACTTTTTTTCATCCTGTATTATAGCTATTGTACAGAGAAAAGAGAAGGAAATAACAGGTCTAGTAAAATACTATGTATATCGAGCCTCTCAGCTCCCAGTATATTACCGTACGTTTTGTAACAAAAATCTTGAAACCTTTGTTCTTCTTCAAATTCTCTACCAAGAAAAATACAAAACATTATAAGGCGGTAAGTAACTATTTTTTTTTCGTGTTTTAAATGTTTATTTTTTTTTAATGTTCTTTTTTTTAAGATTTGAGAAGCAGTTGATCCTCAATCAGCCGGGTTTCACTGCTGCTTGCACTCAGCTGGGGGGACTGCATCCTTCTGAGGGAGAGCAGAGGTGGGTGTTAAGACGTGGAAGAAAAACACTCAGACACACACACACACTCACTGCATTCCAAAACAACTGAAAATCAAACAGCAAAGCCAAGTAAACACAGTTCCTCACCTCCCGGATATTTAGCACACACGCAGATATGAACGTGGGGAATATGACGGAGATATTTTTGATTGAATTGTCCTGAAGAATCTGCCGTTGAAAATAGGCCATTTATTGCATAACTCTACTACGGCTGTAATCCGCAGCGAACCGCTTCAACACGAGTATTTCGGTTTATTCACCGCATTCTTTTTGTTATTCTACAGTATTGTTGTTTTATAGTCATTTGTTAATGTAACCCAATTTGTGTTCTTTGAAATTGAAAAGGATATCGCGTTGTGTTTGTTACTTTCGTTGCAGTTGTATATGTCTGAAGAGTAATTTGGCTTGGCTTCCTATTTTGAAGGAGAGTTAGCGCTGTTGACAGGAAGTTGTTGTTGCTATGGAAACAACGTGACGGAGATTAATGGCGAAAAAGTTATATCTACATATAAAGACGGAGAAAGTAAACTATAACGTTTATGGTTAAGTGTTAGCACCCCCCGAAGAGGCACAAGCTCTTACGTTGATATTGGAGATTTTAATAAATTCAATTTGTCAAAAAAATTAAACGGGGGGGAAAAAAACGAATATCCGAATAACGAAATTGAAACCCGAATAGTACTCCAACGAACGAATATTCGACTTAATTTGATTGCAATGACGACCAGATCAATGTCAGCTTATTTGTTGGATAAAAACCCGTTTTAATAAAAGGTATTTCTCTAATATAAAGTGGATTCGATGTACATTTTAAATACATATAAGGGAATTTAATTCAGTCCTGTGTTTATTGACCTATTGGAATGGTGTTACTCGGCATTTAGGAGGTGGTAGTCCTCCATTGGCATTATACCAGCATCAAAGCAAGTCTATAGAGAACACAAAGCACGAGAGGATCTAAAGCATGGAACCAATAGGCGCTTTCACACTGGAGTACTTTTCTTGTTTAGTTCCGATAGTTCCTGGAATTTTGCGTTCACACCAAAAAGAGAACTTAGTTCAATGAGAACTTTTACCCCTTTTCAGTCCCTGCTAGAGAGGTGGTGCTATACTGGGGAGAAAGAAGTACCAATTTCTGATTGGCTGGGCGGATTGCAAACCACGCCCCGTAAAACTCTGAAAAGCTTTGTGAAGCCGCCATTGTATTTGCTGGCATTAGCATTATTAGCATTAGCCCCGCGCACCAACGGAGAGAGAATAACTTAAGGCAACACAAAATAAAACATGGGAGTGGTGGAGATGAGGAGGTGTCGGCGTTCAGGCGATTTACTCTGAAGGCTTCAGTAGAAGCTGCTGGGAGTCCCAGCAGCTTCTACTGAAGCCAGTCCCCAACTCCGGGGACTTCCGGCCGGAGACTCCGGGCGGCAGTATACGCCGTGAAGTGGTTTGCGGCCTGCCAGTAAACCCAAAGCAGAAGAAGAAGAAGTGACGTCAGCGGCTTCATTTGCCTAATCCTCCCTCAGGGACTTATTCCGGTGTGAACGCGATCTGTACTTAGTTCCATGGGGGAACTAAGTACTTGGTGTGAAAGCGGCCCTTGATGCTAAAATGTGTATTTAAAAAACAAACAGAATTCATGATAGACGAAAGTCCCCTCCTGACAGAAACTCAAAACGTTGTGTAAGTTCAACATGGTGGAGAAATAAAGACGAAAGGGGAGGGCTGGACTGGCTTCAACATACAGAAACAATACAGGTGCAAATGCAGACGTCACTATGGGGTTAAAGAGAAACAAAAACCAACAGCAAACCGGTGGGTTAGTAATTAGGGAGGGGTGCAGCACGGCAAAAGAGGAAGGGGTGCAGAGAGATGAATGGAGGATGGAGAAACGGAAGGAAAACTAAAAAGGTGTTTGAGAGGGAAAGGGGTGATGGTAGTAAGCTGACAATTCACAAGCTGTACCTACCAGGAGAGGGTTATTTTTCTACTGTCATCACTTAAACCTAGTGAGGAAAAATTTAAAGAATAGCTGACAAAGGATGCCAAAGTGACCGGAGGTGAAGCAACATCAATGAATAGGAGAAACACAAAAAGCCAAAAAACCAGCAGAATACAGAATGTCAAAGACGCCTTTTTTGGATTTGAAAGGAAGCAGAAGTCATGCTTGTTGTATCGTGAAGTACACTGCAGGAAGTGTGCTTTTAATATATTATGCATCTGGACATTTTGCACTTTTTATTTGTTATTATGTGCAATGACTTGTTGCAACAAACAACCGAATTGGGATTTATAAAGTTAATTTTATCTTGTTTTAACCCTTAGATGCCCGAGTGACTGGACCCTACACTCTTCCATAAGTGGGTCAAAAAGGACCCGTAATAGAATAAAGTGTTATTATGCTATTTTTGTTAAGAAAAATCACTTTTATTATATTTTGGTTCACACTAGAAATATTTAATTTTTCAGAATTTATTTTGTAACATTTTGAAACATATCGATGCAAAGATATCGCTATTCTGAGACCCTCACAGTATTCCAGTCTCTTTTCTCATCTCCTCTGTCTACTCATAGCCCACCCCCCATCAATCCATGCCGGCTGATCAAGTTTGATAGTCCTATACCCCCCCCCCCTAACCTTCCCTTATATTGTAAAGCGGTTTTGAGTCCTTGAAAAGCCCTATACAAATATAATGTATTATTATTATTATACTGACAGGTATCAGATCTTGCTGTGTAAAATAATCTTCCTGAGAGGTGTCACTTGTGATGTCGTCTGTGTCCTACAGTGAATGTATTCCTGACAGCCACAGGTGATAAGAATCAAAGGTTCCCATAGAAAATGCATGCGGGTCATTTTTGACCCACTTATGGAAGCTTGGGGTAGAAATACAAAAACTACAATTTCTTAAAATTTAAATTTAAAATTTGAACGGCATGATATCCAAAACATGTTTGAGGAATAGCTGGAATATGAAATGATAAAAAAAAATGTAATTACAAAGATACTTCAAGAAAAAACCACCTCACCGGGTCAAGAAAGACTTATGCATCTAAGGGTTAATACAGTTTAGCTTGTATAACTTTTTCTGCTGTCTGTACAATGTTTTTTATTTAATTCACAGCTGCTTTACCTCCACCAGGAAGGCAGTGAAGCAGAAACTAGTACAAGAGGAAGAGGACTTTGTATTTTTTTGTAAATCTCAGTGAAATGACGAGAAACCTCTGCAGTTTGTCATTAAAGTGCTTTCTTTCAAAACTACTTCCTAAAGCTACATTTTCTCCAAGACAAAGAAAGCTCTGGAATTGAGGCTCAAAGTGAGTTTTGTATAAGTGTCCTCCTCCTACTTCTCTTCAATGCATATAATACTGGATCTGTGTGTTGCAAAAGGTTAATGTTTTAGTAGCAACATGCAACAGCAAGACCTCACTGATTCTAAAAATACGGTTCAGGTCAAGAACAATGTAAGCAAACCAGAAGCTGGTGCACGATGAGATGCATTTGACAGAATGTATTCTGTATGTTGAGCAGCTGTTCTCGACCTGCAGCTCAGGCGTAATGCTTAACCTCTCACTGTGACATTAAAGTTCCCTCAGTGTGTGGAGAGAGATCAATGGCCGACAGTGAGAGGCGCTTTACTTTTTGGGAAAGAGCCTCCTGAGCCAGAAAAGTTGAGAAGAGCTGAGCACGGTCTTTCTCCTGACACCAGAGATCTTTAGAAAAGGGTGTGAGTGTGGTCTCACCTTGGGATCATAGTCGGGGTCGTTCTCCTCGTCTGCCTCCTCCTCTCCTTCCTGCACACACAGCAAAGTAAAAAAACGTCAGACTCCTCCATGTCTTCAACTCTAAAAGGATGCAGAGCTTAAATGTTATGTTCAATTATTTGTGTACAGTAAAAGGACAATGTGCAATGTGCAACCACTAGAGGTCTCAGTCAAAAAATATGAAAACACTAAGTCTGTTTGATGGGAGTCGGCTTCTTCCTGATTCTGTCAATGTTCAGTTTTTGATGAAAGCAGATCTCCGACTCTCCTTGATGTTTTCTTTGTCTGATAACTAAAGATGCAGAAGCTCCATGACTAAAATTATTCATCCGATTTAAGTACAGAGGTAAAACCACAAAGATCCAAACTGTGTATTGTGACAATGTGGCTTATTACTGATTAAAGTCAGTTTATAAGGAGATACAACATCCTTACAGTTGCGTGTTACCTTGATATCAAATTACACATCTCTTGGGAGTTTAAAATATTTATAGAAAGATTAGGGATGGTTAGTCTTACCTCATCGTCTGCCTCCTCTCCCTCCTCATCATACTGTAAAACAAAAACATGGAAGGAAAAAAACCATTAAAATTGCTTAATATTTCTACCCCAAATTCAGTAAAAAATGATCCTGATACTTTAAGTTTATTCCACTTTAAAACGACCAAGGTATCATGTATTGGAAGAGTTTATAATTCTCTTTACTATAAAGCCAAAAAACTATGAAACAATGCTATTTTTTACTAGCAGTCTGTCGCTAAGGAGAGCAGGCTGTCTGTCGCTAAGGAGAGCAGGCTGTCTGTCGCTAAGGAGAGCAGGCTGTCTGTCGCTAAGGAGAGCAGGCTGTCTGTCGCTAAGGAGAGGCAGGGCTGTCTGTCGCTAAGGAGAGCAGGCTGTCTGTCGCTAAGGAGAGCGGCTGTGTCGCTAAGGAGGAGCAGGCTGTCTGTCGCTAAGGAGAGCAGGCTGTCTGTCGCTAAGGAGAGCAGGCTGTCTGTCGCTAAGGAGAGCAGGCTGTCTGTCGCTAAGGGGAGCAGGCTGTCTGTCGCTAAGGAGAGCAGGCTGTCTGTCGCTAAGGAGAGCAGGCTGTCTGTCGCTAAGGAGAGCAGGCTGTCTGTCGCTAAGGAGAGCAGGCTGTCTGTCGCTAAGGAGAGCAGGCCTGTCTGTCGCTAAGGAGAGCAGGCTGTCTGTCGCTAAGGAGAGCAGGCTGTCTGTCGCTAAGGAGAGCAGGCTGTCTGTCGCTAAGGAGAGCAGGCTGTCTGTCGCTAAGGAGAGCAGGCTGTCTGTCGCTAAGGAGAGCAGGCTGTCTGTCGCTAAGGAGAGCAGGCTGTCTGGTCGCTAAGGAGAGCAGGCTGTCTGGTCGCTAAGGAGAGCAGGCTGTCTGGTCGCTAAGGAGAGCAGGCTGTCTGTCGCTAAGGAGAGCAGGCTGTCTGTCCGCTAAGGAGAGCAGGCTGTCTGCCGCTAAGGAGAGCAGGCTGTCTGGTCGCTAAGGAGAGCAGGCTGTCTGGTCGCTAAGGAGAGCAGGCTGTCTGGTCGCTAAGGAGAGCAGGCTGTCTGGTCGCTAAGGAGAGCAGGCTGTCTGCCGCTAAGGAGAGCAGGCTGTCTGCCGCTAAGGAGAGCAGGCTGTCTGCCGCTAAGGAGAGCAGGCTGTCTGGTCGCTAAGGAGAGCAGGCTGTCTGGTCGCTAAGGAGAGCAGGCTGTCTGGTCGCTAAGGAGCGCAAACTGTCGCTCTGTCGCTAAGGAGCGCAAACTGTCGCTCTGTCGCTAAGGAGCGCAAACTGTCGCTCTGTCGCTAAGGAGCGCAAACTGTCGCTCTGTCGCTAAGGAGCGCAAACTGTCGCTCTGTCGCTAAGGAGAGCAGGCTGTCTGCCGCTAAGGAGAGCAGGCTGTCTGGTCGCTAAGGAGAGCAGGCTGTCTGGTCGCTAAGGAGAGCAGGCTGTCTGCCGCTAAGGAGAGCAGGCTGTCTGCCGCTAAGGAGAGCAGGCTGTCTGCCGCTAAGGAGAGCAGGCTGTCTGCCGCTAAGGAGAGCAGGCTGTCTGCCGCTAAGGAGAGCAGGCTGTCTGTCGCTAAGGAGAGCAGGCTGTCTGTCGCTAAGGAGAGCAGGCTGTCTGGTCGCTAAGGAGAGCAGGCTGTCTGGTCGCTAAGGAGAGCAGGCTGTCTGTCGCTAAGGAGAGCAGGCTGTCTGCCGCTAAGGAGAGCAGGCTGTCTGTCGCTAAGGAGAGCAGGCTGTCTGGTCGCTAAGGAGAGCAGGCTGTCTGCCGCTAAGGAGAGCAGGCTGTCTGCCGCTAAGGAGAGCAGGCTGTCTGGTCGCTAAGGAGAGCAGGCTGTCTGGTCGCTAAGGAGAGCAGGCTGTCTGGTCGCTAAGGAGCGCAAACTGTCTGCCGCTAAGGAGAGCAGGCTGTCTGCCGCTAAGGAGAGCAGGCTGTCTGCCGCTAAGGAGAGCAGGCTGTCTGGTCGCTAAGGAGAGCAGGCTGTCTGCCGCTAAGGAGAGCAGGCTGTCTGCCGCTAAGGAGAGCAGGCTGTCTGCCGCTAAGGAGAGCAGGCTGTCTGCCGCTAAGGAGAGCAGGCTGTCTGGTCGCTAAGGAGAGCAGGCTGTCTGCCGCTAAGGAGCGCAGGCTGTCTGTCGCTAAGGAGAGCAGGCTGTCTGGTCGCTAAGGAGAGCAGGCTGTCTGCCGCTAAGGAGAGCAGGCTGTCTGCCGCTAAGGAGAGCAGGCTGTCTGGTCGCTAAGGAGAGCAGACTGTCTGCCGCTAAGGAGAGCAGGCTGTCTGTCGCTAAGGAGAGCAGGCTGTCTGCCGCTAAGGAGAGCAGGCTGTCTGCCGCTAAGGAGAGCAGGCTGTCTGTCGCTAAGGAGAGCAGGCTGTCTGCCGCTAAGGAGAGCAGGCTGTCTGGTCGCTAAGGAGAGCTGTCACCAAGGAGTCAAGGAGTGCAGACTGTCGATCTGTTGCTAAGGAGAGCAGACTGTCGCTAAGGAGAGCAGACTGTCGCTCTGTCGCTAAGGAGAGCAGACTGTCGCTCTGTCGCTAAGGAGAGCAGACTGTCGCTAAGGAGGATCAAGGGACTATTTGCCTTCATATCAATCCGCAGAAAGAAGTGCGGCCAATTTAACGACAGCTAAGGACAACAAACATCAGTTTTCTCCATCGTAATAACCGAGATAATGCCCAGCGAGGAGCTCAATAACTAAATTAAAGAACGCCACCACTCACATCATCATCATCATCCTCGATGGCCTCTCCTGTGAAGTAGAGCACCGCCCGGGGAACGATACGCTCACGGATGAAGTGGCCAATCTCAAAGTCTGCAGCAAGGACCGCCTCCGAGTCCTCATCCTAAAGAAGAGGAAAAAGTATTTTTTTATATATATTTTGTATTGACAGCAAAACAGTGTTTTTTCAAGTTTGTCGGTCCGAAATGCCCTTTTTATGTCCCAACTGTGGATCAATAAAGTACTTCTTATCTTATTGTCAGATATGCAGATTTGTTATGTTCAGGTTTAGAAAATAACATATTGAATTCTCTTTTAAATGGCAAAGGTTAATATGGAAAAAAGTTAGTTATTTAGCTGAACAGCCAATATATACTTTACCCTGGAAATCTCAACTAGAGTGGAGGGTCTTTATTGCTTTTGCTGTGTTAGTCAAGATACATAGAGTCTATAAGGAATGTAAAAGTGTAGATTAAGTACAGCGACTTACCAACTCCCCACTTTCTGGAACTGTAAAGAAACAGAGAATCAAAGTCAGTTAACCAAACATTTTCTAAAATACTGAAACATTTGAAAATGTGATATATTGTCAATATACTGTATTATTGCCTGAAACAAAAAACAAATACTGAATCATCTCTGAACGCTTTAAGATAATTAATATTTCTGCCTTACCCTCTGGGGGGGTGAAGAAGTTGAAGAAGGAGTCGTTGGGCACCGTTTTGGTGACCGTCCTCACCGTGCCGCGGCCCTTGTGCTTCTGCTTCTTCTTGATTGTTTTCAACGTAACATTTTTGCCCTTTGTCCAGTCAATCGTGCAACTGTGGTGAAAACACGAGAACGATCAGCATCCAACAGAGTAAAGTACACACATCCTTTACACAAGTAGAAGTACAGATACTTTAAAAATACTCTGGTGAAAGTAGAATTACTGATTAAACTTCTTTACTCAAGTCAAAGTAAAGAAGTTTGGGCTTTGAAATGTACTTAAGTAAAAAGTACCCATAACTAGCATCTGTTTTAAAGAGTACATGACCTCCCTTTATATTAATAGAACAATAGGCGCTTTCACACCAAGTACTTTGCCGTACTTCGCTCATCAGAACTCTTTAGTTCTGATGAAGATGAGCAGATCGCGTTCACACCGGAATAAGTCCCTGAGGGAGGATTAGGCAAATGAAGCCGCTGACGTCACTTCTTCTTCTTCTTCTGCTTTGGGTTTACTGGCAGGCCGCAAACCACTTCACGGCGTATACTTCCGCCCGAAGTCCCCGGAGTTGGGGACTGGCTTCAGTAGAAGCTGCTGGGACTCCCAGCAGCTTCTACTGAAGCCTTCTGAGTAAATCGCCAAAACGCTGACACCTCCTCATCTCCACCGCTCCCATGTTTTCTTTTGTGTTGCCATAAGTTAGTCCCTCTGCGTTGGTGCGCGGGGCTAATGCTAATAATGCGAGCAAATAAAATGGCGGCTTCACAAAACTTTTTGGGAGTTTTACGGGGCGTGGTTTGCAATCTGCCCAGCCAATCAGAAATGGGAACTTTTTTCTCCCATGAAAGTACCTGCTCTCTAGCAGGGACTGAAAGGGGGTGGAAAGGTTCTCATGAACTAAGTTTTAGTTCCGGATTTATTTGGTGTTGGCAACATTTCCGAACTATATATCGGAACTGTACTGGGAAAAATACTGCGGTGTGAAAGCGCCTAATAATGTCATTGTTAGCTAATGAATGTTTCCATGCTGAACAACGGCAACGTTTCCATTGGTCCCTCTTCTTTAGAGAAGACTAGGAAATGATGGATACACGGATCGTGTTCAAATCAATTGGCACGCAATGACTCTAAAGAATAATGATCACGCCACCAAACACACATTCAGACTAAAGGAACCAGCTGTTTGGAAAATGAGAGAAGTAGAAAGTACAGGTATTTGAGTTCAACATGTAAGAAGTAGAAAGTACAGGTATTTGAGTTCAACATGTAAGAAGTAGAAAGTACAGGTATTTGGGTTCAACATGTAAGAAGTAGAAAGTACAGGTATTTGAGTTCAACATGTAAGAAGTAGAAAGTACAGGTATTTGGGTTCAACATGAGAGAAGTAGAAAGTACAGGTATTTGAGTTCAACATGTAAGAAGTAGAAAGTACAGGTATTTGTGTTCAACATGTAAGAAGTAGAAAGTACAGGTATTTGAGTTCAACATGAGAGAAGTAGAAAGTACAGGTATTTGAGTTCAACATGTAAGAAGTAGAAAGTACAGGTATTTGAGTTCAACATGTAAGAAGTAGAAAGTACAGGTATTTGAGTTCAACATGTAAGAAGTAGAAAGTACAGGTATTTGGGTTCAACATGTGAGAAGTAGAAAGTACAGGTATTTGAGTTCAACATGTAAGAAGTAGAAAGTACAGGTATTTGTGTTCAACATGTAAGAAGTAGAAAGTACAGGTATTTGTGTTCAACATGTATGAAGTAGAAAGTACAGGTATTTGTGTTCAACATGTAAGAAGTAGAAAGTACAGGTATTTGGGTTCAACATGTAAGAAGTAGAAAGTACAGGTATTTGGGTTCAACATGTGAGAAGTCAAAGTAAAAAGTCGTCAGTAAAATAAGTAGTGGAGTAAAGTACTGATACCAGAAATATGTCCTCAAGTAAAGTAACAAAGTATTTGTACTCAACTACTTCCCACCTCTGGTATCTAAATAACATCTTGGGAGTGTAGTTGGAGAGGTTTTCGATATCAACTTGAATTATTATGGATTCTCACCCTGTGCAGCACATGATCTCCGGACCGTCGAAGGAGAACGGGTCGTTCTCGTCGGGCTCTGACCTCATCTTGTAGGTTTTCGTCAACAAAGTGTTTGTGAAGAAGTCGTTGGGCTCAAAGAGGAACTCTAACGTGAAGCTCTGGGGAAGAACAGAGAGATCACATTTACAGCCTGTTCAAAGATAACACACTGGTTTACAAGTTTGTTTTGAACACTTCTTACTCACCATGGGCTGTTCTAGGACTGAGAACTTTACTTTAATATCTTGTAAATGTTTAAGGATGGGTTCGTCGTGTTCCTGAGGAGAGAAAGAACAGCATTCACAAGAGCAACCAGTACTAGTTTCTGATTTAGGAATATATACAGATACAATGTTTTCTCATAAGGCCTGTGTCCATAGAGCGCATTTGTCTGAACACCAGGGTCTTTTTTTTCAATTCATAGCAATGAGAACAGAGCGCATACACACTCATGCGGACACTAGGGCTGTACCTGAATATTCCTTTGTTGGAGTACTAACTCCAATATCAACGTAAGAGCTTGTGCCTCTTCGAGGGGTGCTAACACTTAACCATAAATGTTATCGTTTACTTTCTCCGTCTTTATATGTAGATATTACTTTTTCTCCATTAATCTCTGTCACGTTGTTTCCATAGCAACAACAACTTCCTGTCAACAGCGCCAACTCTCCTTCAAAATAAAATCATGTCCATACAAAATAGGAAGCCAAGCCAAATGACACTTAAGACACACAACTGAAACAAACGTAACACAATGCAATATCCTTTTCAATTTCAAAGAACACAAATTGGGTAACATTAACAAATAACTATAAAACAACAATACTGTAGAATAACAAAATGAATGCCGTGAATAAACCGAAATACATGAATCTGCCTTTCTGCCAGAAAAAGACACTTTACAGACACACTTTCCACACTAGTGGGCGCTATGCTCAACACAACTACAGGTGGAAGTAAACACTGCGTCTCATTTTGAGCCGTCAGAACGAACGTACCTGCAGCATGTCGCTGAGCAGATCCACGTTTT
Organism: Gymnodraco acuticeps; assembly: GCF_902827175.1. Lineage (NCBI taxonomy): Eukaryota > Metazoa > Chordata > Actinopteri > Perciformes > Bathydraconidae > Gymnodraco > Gymnodraco acuticeps. Next base: position 50,174 of record NW_022990353.1, on the reverse strand, counting down.
TGAAAACCGTCGACCAGAACTCTGGGATTCCTTTGGGGTCTTCCTTCTCCTCGTCCTTCTTCTCCTCCTCCAGCTTGGCCTTCTCCTTCATCTCGTCCTAGTGGAGGAAGAAAGGTTCTCTTAAATATGATGCTTGATCAGGCTTCCCCCCCCCCCCCACACACATATCATGCCATGTAAAACATTCTCACCGCCTACAACCCACACATCGGTTAAAGAAAAACGAGCCCAGAGAAAGCAAGTCAACGCTGATATCTGGAATCAGTCATTGTGATAAAACCAGTTTTCATGCCGTTTGAAATAAAGACTCACTTCTTAACAACAATTCAAGAGACAATTGCTTAAGATTTAACAAGATTGATTTAAGACATGGCAGCTCTTTTTTTGATGAATTAATTGAATACTTTTAAAGGGTCAGCAGGAGCCCCTTTATTTTGGGAAGGGAGGTTTTTTTCTCATCTGGATGCATCATATGTTACATGCATGATATGAAGGTGTTCAGACACACAGGGCGCATGCAGGCGTCACCTGTACCTGCTTACTTACTGTCAGCTCTTCCTCCTCATCTGCTTTCCATTCACACTCTTCATCAGTGGGCTCATAGGCTGCTTTCACTATGTCGCTTCTCTGAAGAAAGGGAGAGAAACAAAACAATAAGCATGAGGCATCATCCAGACAACAACAAGCACATAGAACATTGTTTCAGCCTTTCACAAAACCTATATAGCTGCAATACAAGTCACAATAAAGGGAGTGTATGACTGACGTACTTTGTCGAAGAGGGGCTGGTAGAGGGCCGCGTACTTTCTCTCCAGTTCATGTACTTCTTCGTAGAACTTGGCCTCAATGTGGGCACATTTGACCTGCAGATTCTTCAGGGCGTTCACACGTCTCTTTACGACCTTTGGTAAACTGTGGCAAGACAAAATGGACAAGTATGAGGACTATCCTGTGCAAAGAAAGTGCTCTACAATGCTCAAAATGTTAGAAAGGGGGAGGTAAAGGGGACGACATGCATAAAAAGGAACGTCCACCCCAGAAAATAGCACGCCAGTAATAACCAGCATGTTTTAATCGAGTTAAATGACATCCTTTGCATGATGGGAAGCTGGTAGAAGGCCAATTAAAATCACCTTATTCTCATTCAGTGATTTTGAGATTGATCTCCAGGCTGAGTGTTTCCGCAGTATTGGAGATTATAAACTCCGGCACTATCCTCACAAGGGGATGCGTTTGGGATGTTGTAGCGGTTGAGTTTGTTGTTGACTGCCTAATACTTGACAAGATGATCAAAGATGATGGTTTTGCTGATAAAAGCAGCAGTGGGTGGCACAGACGAGACTAGGGCTGCCGACACGTGTATTTTGGTGTATTCACGGCATTCATTTTGTTATTTTATAAATATTAACCCAATTTGTGTTCTTTGAAATTGAAAAGGATATCGCATTGTGTTTGTTACTTTCGTTGCAGTTGTATATGTCTTAAGTGTAATTTGGCTTGGCTTCCTATTTATGGATATGCTTTTATTTTGAAGGAGAGGTAGCGCTGTTGACAGGAAGTTGTTGTTGCTATGGAAACAATGTGACAGAGATTAACGGAGAAAGGTAATATCTACATATAAAGACGGGGAAAGTCAACGATAACATTTATGGCTAAGTGTTAGCACCCCCCGAACAAGCTCTTACGTTGATATTGGAGATTTCAATAAATTCAATTCCAAACAAAACGAATAACGAAATTGAAACCCGAATGGTACTCCAACGAACGAATATTCGGGTACAGCCCTACGAGACACCAGACTACATTCACTGCAGCATCCCACACTACCACTGGTTTGTCTCTGCTGCAGCAGCTCTGCCCTAAATGACAAATCACCTCGTATTATATCCATCATATCATTGACCCGCCTGTCAACAGATCCATTAGTTGAGCCAGGGTTGCCCCGCCGGCTCTGATCCTCATTTTAAAACGCATTTCTAAAAATGTTATTCAACCCAATCACTCAGGCAGAGGTTGTGTATAAAACTAGTAAGTGCTATGGACAGTCTGGCACTAATGTACAATTTTCACAGACTTTGAAGTGACTTTTATTTTGTATATATTGATTGCTGTGCTTTTCATTTATGTCTTAATGTGTGCATATATATATATATATATATATATATATATATATATATTTGGGATTGTGGGAAACAGTATTTCGATTTCTCCGTCTGTACATACGAACTGAAAGATTGACAATAAAAGTTGACTTTCGAGAGAAGGCTGTAGAGACAGAAAGGAGAGAAGAGTGTGTGTTAGGAGTTATTTATGATTTTACTAAACTGCCAATCTGCCGCTACCACCTGCACGTCATCTCTAATTAACTCAAGATAGCTTGGCAGTGTGTGGCAGGTAAAGAGAGCGAGGAAGCATCTGTGTGTGTGTGAATTCTGCAGTAATGTAGACGTGCAGCTCCAAAAGACCACGTGAGGCTGCAGATGTGATAAGATGGCGTCTCACCTCTCCATGTAGCCTGACGGCGATCCGCTGAGCCCGTCGAGCCTCTCCTGCAGCGCGGCCAGGATCTGTGGGTTCTGCATCATCTGCACAGTCAGCTGGCGAGCTAACAACACAAACATACGGTGTCAAAAGGGAGACCTGAAGGCAGTTGCATCTTTCAGGAGCATTTTTTTTTTTCTGTGGTTGGATTCAATTAAAGGGGCCCTATTCTGCTGATGTTCAGGTGTATATCAGTATGTAGTGTCTCTACTTTAAAGAGTCCTCTCCTGCTGATGTTCAGGGTGTATATCAGTATGTAGTGTCTCTACTTTAAAGAGTCCTCTCCTGCTGATGTTCAGGTGTATATCAGTATGTAGTGTCTCTACTTTAAAGAGTCCTCTCCTGCTGATGTTCAGGTGTATATCAGTATGTAGTGTCTCTACTTTAAATAGTCCTCTCCTGCTGATGTTCAGGTGTATATCAGTATGTAGTGTCTCTACTTTAAAGAGTCCTCTCCTGCTGATGTTCAGGTGTATATCAGTATGTAGTGTCTCTACTTTAAAGAGTCCTCTCCTGCTGATGTTCAGGTGTATATCAGTATGTAACTGTTCTACTTTAAAGAGTCCTCTCCTGCTGATGTTCAGGTGTATATCAGTATGGTGTCTCTACTTTAAAGAGTCCTCTCCTGCTGATGTTCAGGTGTATATCAGTATGGTGTCTCTACTTTAAAGAGTCCTCTCCTGCTGATGTTCAGGTGTATATCAGTATGTAGTGTCTCTACTTTAAAGAGTCCTCTCCTGCTGATGTTCAGGTGTATATCAGTATGTAGTGTCTCTACTTTAAAGAGTCCTCTCCTGCTGATGTTCAGGTGTATATCAGTATGTAGTGTCTCTACTTTAAAGAGTCCTCTCCTGCTGATGTTCAGGTGTATATCAGTATGTAGTGTCTCTACTTTAAAGAGTCCTCCTGCTAGATGTTCGGTGTATATCAGTATGGTGTCTCTACTTAAAGAGTCCTCTCCTGCTGATGTTCAGGTGTATATCAGTATGTAGTGTCTCTACTTTAAAAGAGTCCTCTCCTGCTGATGTTCAGGTGTATATCAGTATGTAGTGTCTCTACTTTAAAGAGTCCTCTCCTGCTGATGTTCAGGTGTATGTCAGTATGTAGTGTCTCTACTTTAAAGAGTCCTCTCCTGCTGATGTTCAGGTGTATATCAGTTTTTTTACCTCTACTTTAAAGAGTCCTCTCCTGCTGATGTTCAGGTGTATATCAGTATGTAGTGTCTCTACTTTAAAGAGTCCTCTCCTGCTGATGTTCAGGTGTATATCAGTATGTAGTGTCTCTACTTTAAAGAGTTCTCCCCCTGCTGATGTTCAGGTGTATATCAGTACGTAGTGTCTCTACTTTAAAGAGTCCTCTCCTGCTGATGTTCAGGTGTATATCAGTATGTAGTGTCTCTACTTTAAAGAGTCCTCTCCTGCTGATGTTCAGGTGTATATCAGTATGTAGTGTCTCTACTTTAAAGAGTCCTCTCCTGCTGATGTTCAGGTGTATATCAGTATGTAGTGTCTCTACTTTAAAGAGTCCTCTCCTGCTGATGTTCAGGTGTATATCAGTATGTAGTGTCTCTACTTTAAAGAGTCCTCTCCTGCTGATGTTCAGGTGTATATCAGTATGTAGTGTCTCTACTTTAAAGAGTCCTCTCCTGCTGATGTTCAGGTGTATATCAGTATGTGTCTCTACTTTAAAGAGTCCTCTCCTGCTGATGTTCAGGTGTATATCAGTATGTAGTGTCTCTACTTTAAAGAGTCCTCTCCTGCTGATGTTCAGGTGTATATCAGTATGTAGTGTCTCTACTTTAAAGAGTCCTCTCCTGCTGATGTTCAGGTGTATGTCAGTATGTAGTGTCTCTACTTTAAAGAGTCCTCTCCTGCTGATGTTCAGGTGTATATCAGTACGTAGTGTCTCTACTTTAAAGAGTCCTCTCCTGCTGATGTTCAGGTGTATATCAGTATGTAGTGTCTCTACTTTAAAGAGTCCTCTCCAGCTGATGCTCAGGTGTATATCAGTATGTAGTGTCTCTACTTTAAAGAGTCCTCTCCTGCTGATGTTCAGGTGTATATCAGTACGTAGTGTCTCTACTTTAAAGAGTCCTCTCCTGCTGATGTTCAGGTGTATATCAGTATGTAGTGTCTCTACTTTAAAGAGTCCTCTCCTGCTGATGTTCAGGTGTATATCAGTATGTAGTGTCTCTACTTTAAAGAGTCCTCTCCTGCTGATGTTCAGGTGTATATCAGTATGTAGTCTCTCTACTTTAAAGAGTCCTCTCCTGCTGATGTTCAGGTGTATATCAGTACGTAGTGTCTCTACTTTAAAGAGTCCTCTCCTGCTGATGTTCAGGTGTATATCAGTACGTAGTGTCTCTACTTTAAAGAGTCCTCTCCAGCTGATGCTCAGGTGTATATCAGTATGTAGTGTCTATACTTTAAAGAGTCCTCTCCTGCTGATGTTCAGGTGTATATCAGTACATAGTGTCTCTACTTTAAAGAGTCCTCTCCTGCTGATGTTCAGGTGTATATCAGTATGTAGTGTCTCTACTTTAAAGAGTCCTCTCCAGCTGATGCTCAGGTGTATATCAGTATGTAGTGTCTCTACTTTAAAGAGTCCTCTCCTGCTGATGTTCAGGTGTATATCAGTATGTAGTGTCTCTACTTTAAAGAGTCCTCTCCTGCTGATGTTCAGGTGTATATCAGTATGTAGTGTCTCTACTTTAAAGAGTGCTCTCCTGCTGATGTTCAGGTGTATATCAGTATGTAGTCTCTCTACTTTAAAGAGTCCTCTCCAGCTGATGCTCAGGTGTATATCAGTATGTAGTGTCTCTACTTAAAGAGTCCTCTCCTGCTGATGTTCAGGTGTATATCAGTACATAGTGTCTCTACTTTAAAGAGTCCTCTCCTGCTGATGTTCAGGTGTATATCAGTATGTAGTGTCTCTACTTTAAAGAGTCCTCTCCAGCTGATGTTCAGGTGTATATCAGTATGTAGTGTCTCTACTTAAAGAGTCCTCTCCTGCTGATGTTCAGGTGTATATCAGTATGTAGTGTCTCTACTTTAAAGAGTCCTCTCCTGCTGATGTTCAGGTGTATATCAGTATGTAGTGTCTCTACTTTAAAGAGTCCTCTCCTGCTGATGTTCAGGTGTATATCAGTATGTAGTCTCTCTACTTTAAAGAGTCCTCTCCAGCTGATGCTCAGGTGTATATCAGTATGTAGTGTCTCTACTTTAAAGAGTCCTCTCCTGCTGATGTTCAGGTGTATATCAGTACATAGTGTCTCTACTTTAAAGAGTCCTCTCCTGCTGATGTTCAGGTGTATATCAGTATGTAGTGTCTCTACTTTAAAGAGTCCTCTCCAGCTGATGCTCAGGTGTATATCAGTATGTAGTGTCTCTACTTTAAAGAGTCCTCTCCTGCTGATGTTCAGGTGTATATCAGTATGTAGTGTCTCTACTTTAAAGAGTCCTCTCCTGCTGATGTTCAGGTGTATATCAGTATGTAGTGTCTCTACTTTAAAGAGTGCTCTCCTGCTGATGTTCAGGTGTATATCAGTATGTAGTGTCTCTACTTTAAAGAGTCCTCTCCAGCTGATGTTCAGGTGTATATCAGTATGTAGTGTCTCTACTTTAAAGAGTCCTCTCCAGCTGATGTTCAGGTGTATATCAGTATGTAGTGTCTCTACTTTAAAGAGTGCTCTCCTGCTGATGTTCAGGTGTATATCAGTATGTAGTGTCTCTACTTTAAAGAGTCCTCTCCTGCTGATGTTCAGGTGTATATCAGTATGTAGTGTCTCTACTTTAAAGAGTCTTCTCCTCCTGATGTGCAGGTGTATATCAGTATGTAGTGTCTCTACTTTAAAGAGTCCTCTCCTGCTGATGTTCAGGTGTATATCAGTATGTAGTGTCTCTACTTTAAAGAGTCCTCTCCTACTGATGTTCAGGTGTATATCAGTATGTAGTGTCTCTACTTTAAAGAGTCTTCTCCTCCTGATGTGCAGGTGTATATCAGTATGTAGTGTCTCTACTTTAAAGAGTCCTCTCCTGCTGATGTTCAGGTGTATATCAGTATGTAGTGTCTCTACTTTAAAGAGTCCTCTCCTACTGATGTTCAGGTGTATATCAGTATGTAGTGTCTCTACTTTAAAGAGTCTTCTCCTCCTGATGTTCAGGTGTATATCAGTATGTAGTGTCTCTACTTTAAAGAGTCCTCTCCTGCTGATGTTCAGGTGTATATCAGTATGTAGTGTCTCTACTTTAAAGAGTCCTCTCCTGCTGATGTTCAGGTGTATATCAGTATGTAGTGTCTCTACTTTAAAGAGTCCTCTCCTACTGATGTTCAGGTGTATATCAGTATGTAGTGTCTCTACTTTAAAGAGTCCTCTCCTGCTGATGTTCAGGTGTATATCAGTATGTAAATGTGGGATGTTATCCTTTGCAGATCATTTACATGCACAAAGCCTATATATAAAAAACACACAACAGGAAAGGGAAAACCCCAATTTCTTAATAGGGCCTCTTTAAATTAAAGTAGGGCGGCACGAATCATTGGGCCACACATCGGTATATTTTGGTTTTTAATAATTTACATATCTTATTCGGCTTTCTCAGAGGTTGTTCCTCCTGTGTAAAATAAAGTGAGGTGCGGTGAGAATGCATGTGTGACACTGAGTTATTTATAACCTCCCGTCAGCTTGCAGACCTTATGCAAAGCTTTCCTGAGTGTGGTTGCGTCCACAGATCATTTGTAGTCTGCCAGCATGAGCCTTCTTTCAAGTCTGGCTTTTAAAAAGACTATTCAAACTTGTTATAAATAGACGAGGCCAAACAGCCGTCTAAATCTATCCACAGTGAGCCGACAGGAGGCAATATAAGAGAAGCCCTGTGGATCGTTTATAGAGTATCAAAAGGATGCATGAACAGCCTTAAGATCCCAAAATAAAAACAGATTAGTGTCTGCCATCTCTGAACAGCACAAAATCATTTCATGCTAATCACATTCTCAGTTAAAGTAGCAGCCAGTATGCTTCTTCTTGAACAACTTGTACAGACCATCATTTAAACTATTACTTATGTACTAGGGATGGGAACGATTAATCGAATCTATTCAGGTATTCGATGAGAAAATGTTTTCTTTTTTTTGGGAGGGGTGCCTAAGTTGATTACATATGAGGAAATGGAATAATTCAATGTATACGACAGCGCCATAGCTAAGTGTGTCAGGTCTAAAGGTGTGTTTTGCTCCGCTCACCGGTCCCTCACAGCGGGCAGAGCTGCAGGTTAGGGCTGCTCAATTAATCGTATTTTAATCGCAATTATGGCTTGCAACGATTACGAAAACAACGTAATCGAAATAAAACGACTATTTTTTTTTATTTGAATTATACTTAAAGTTCAGGGTAATCAACTGTTAAAAAAACACTGTTCAACAAAAAATGTATCCAATAAATGGATGTTTTCAAAGTCAATGAATAATCGCAATTACAATTATTTACCCAAATAATCGAGATTATGATTTTTGCCATAATCGAGCAGCCCTACTGCAGGTGCTGATCTCTCTCTCACGTCCGGTTATACTTCACTCGCGTTCATGTCCAAATCCATCAGATCTAGCTAATGATATGGCTGCTGCCCCTCCCTACACGCAGACTCAAACCTCATCTTATGCCCAAATGTGGCGCAAATGCACTCCGCGGTTACCCCGTTGCAAGGCTCCGGCGAGTTGACGAGTGTGCTTCCCCCCCCTCCGTCACACGAGTGGGCAGCCTAAACAATAAGCGCTGCTTGGCAACCGTGTGTGGCGGCAAAGTACAAAGACATTTTGACAGGAGAGATATAGTTTTGCCGGTATTCAGCATATTTTACCGGTCATAGTCCGGTAATTATTTACACTTTAACGGAGAGTCCTACACAACAGACATGGCGTCAAAACCAAGTTATGTTTTAAGCATGAAAGCTGTAGGCCTGTAGCTGTTCAAACTGTGACCACCAGTTCAATACATTTGACAAATTCAACTTGGTTTCTTTAATTATTTGAACATGTATTTATTTATTTAAAAAGATTTGTTTATAGGATATGTACATTTCGGTTAACTGTTTTTTTTGGGGGTCGAATATACATTTGCTTTCAAATTCCCATCCCTAATCTGTACCGTTGCGTTTTTTGCAGTACGACTTACCTTTGCTGTTCTCGTCTTCTCCTGTCTCTTCCTCTTCCACATCTTCAACATCCTCCATATCTGCCGGGTCCATCTCAGGCTGGTCTTTGCTGCAGGGAGACAGAGGTCATTGTTACACAGGTGGCATGGTTAGGGTTCATCTTTCAGTGGATTTGGCCACCTTGCATGCTGTTTTGACGCGTGACCAAGCAATGAACTCTTTATTTATGCTTGGCTTCAATTATCCCAGAAAAAGGTACAACTGAAGCTTCAAAGACTGTTCATCAAACGTGAACGAATGCAACAGCTGCAGGATGTCTTCCTCAAGGTCACTTTAGTCTGTAATCGAGGGGTAGTTGTCATGTCTTTAAGAGGCCGTGCAGGAGAGATCATTAATGTATACGACAGCTGACACAGCGGATACTCACCCTCCTGACAATCTGCACAACAATATTCAAATCAAAGGCCAACTGTGAGAGACTGCGTCCTTTTCTTGATGCAGTGATGTTACGATCTGCTACTCAAATGTTGGGCTCTGAGTTTTGGCGTGGCATCCGAAACAGCCCTCACCTTGATCAAGTGGTGCAGTGATGACATATTTGTACCAACAATTGGAATTGCAAGAGAGCCCCAGCGTCAAAAAGCACGTGATCTTTTCCATGAGATATCGGAAAATTAGATATGTTGAAATCGCACATTAATGATACTTAAAACGTTTAGTTCAGCATTAAAATCTCCACATATTTACCCCATTTTGTGATTTTGGAAGCGTAAATACAATCGCTAAAAGCAAACGCTATGCTATAAAGGAAATACTGCACGGTCACATAACCACTGCTAAGCTAAAGGCGGCTAATGTTGTGCATGATGTTAAGTCTAGACACTAAATTCACCGTATTTCAGTCCTCAAATAGAACATGCATTTAGAAAAGCGTTGACTTTGAGACGAGGGAACCATAAGTGCTAAGTTAAAGTCCTTTCAGTAAGAAAAGTGGATATTGGGCAAAGGTCAATTATAACATTACCACGATGTGACTGATAATTGCTCAAATGACTTCAGGTAAGTTAAATATGGAAAAGATACGATAATATTAAACCCTATTTCATCGTGTTGACCTGGCCCAGTTCGGTGATACCACAGCAGGTGATTTCCTCTCATCTGTCAGAGACGTCATAAGTATTCGGTTGAAAGAGGAGATCGGTGGCGTTGATGTCAAGTGTTTGACACATCGCTGGAGGAAGATGTACTTACTTGTCGATGTCTGCCATTTCAGCTGAGTCTCGAGTGATGCTAAGGAGAGAAGTAATATGTTTAGAAACACTGGATAACATTCATATCCATGTGATTTTTAAATTACATTTCAGGGTCACCGTCATAGCACTAGCAAATAAACGCTGATGCTAATTATAGGATGCTTAAATTATAACGGAGGTGATGTTTAAGTTATCATATCGAGTCCACAGAAGGTCTTTTGTGTAGGTTAGTGCAAAAACACTTACATATTACACAGCTAGCATCCTAATAGACTTCTTTAAAATAAGGTCCGATCTGTTTAATACACATTTTGTTGGTTCACCTTCAATCTTACATCTACTGGTAATCATTAGAAACAGGTCATTAATGGGTCTATTTATAGATTGTTCAGCTCTGTTGCCCAGTCATGATCCTATACCCGCAAACATATTGCTGTATGTGCAATCCCACCAGGAGGAAATGCATAAAACATGGATACCTATGCAGCAGATGAGCTGAACTCAAACCTAGCCAACAGCTGAAGATGGTAATTATTGACATCGTTTTAATAAACGGCAGCTTTGACATTGATATCAGCGATACAGAAACATTAAAAATGCAAGCTGAACCAAAATAAAAAGTCTTCCTGGTGCTTAGACAGTTTAAAAGTTTCTCCAGGAATTTTCCACTTAAGCATGCAATAAATATTTCAGTTCAAACCCTTTTCTAGTCATGCATTAAACGCAGATAATATTATATTAGTTGCGCCTCTTAATCCCCATATTGGGCCATCTTTTGCGTCTCTTGTTGAATGACTGACAGCTGTACATGTTGAAGTGGATTTAAGTTGCTTCTAGGTGAGGGTTAGGCCATCACTTCTTCCGAAGGAATCACAATGTATATATAGTATATTATGTTGTCATTGTATTACAAATTAACTCAAGGCAAGCTGCACTTAAAGTTAAATACGTTTATAAAGACTCACTGTTAAACGCCATGCATAACTACAGAAAATCAGGTCTTTTGAATGTTGAAGTTGACAAACAATGATTATACAAAGCCCCCTGTTTCTGCCGCTACTTGGACTATTCCACATCGCCTTCTAACAGAAACATTAATCAAACTGTTGATCTAATTTAAGAACATTTAATAAGTGTTAATTCATGATTTATAGTATTAAATAGTTGTGATTTCATGAGAGAACTGCCAATTATCAAACCTTTTTTGAAGAGGAAGCTTTTAACTCTTAAACTATCAACTTGGGATAAGAGCACCTGCGGGGTGCTTTTCTCTCATCATTTGCCGTTCAATTTGTTTCTAAAAAACGTTAGTTTCCCTTTTTTGTTTTGATAGTAAGTGTAAATACTTATGTATAGGGGTGTGGGGGAAGCCATGCATATATGTCCTCAGTCGTTAAAAAAATATGCAAATGTCCTGTAACTTCCTTAAAAGATGATATGTATGTCTTTAGATGACATTACATAACTAATCTTCTCTATTATGTGGCCTACATTCAGTGACGATGCTGAACTACAGAGCTGATGTGACAGCTGACAATATGCTCCTTCATGCCAAATTATTGATGTAGAAAGCTTTTGGCTGCAGCACACTTGAATGAAATGTCATGTATCTCTGTTTCAAGGTGGGTTATATTATTGCTTTTTAATTAAGGGCAAGCATGATTGCAGTTTAACAATGTATGAACTGCGAGACCAGGCTCCAGCATTTCAATCAATGTACATGTCGCAAGTTCTCATAATCATCTAAAAAGCTAAGAGGATTACATTCAAGAGACATGTTTAATAGACAAGGATTGAGCTTAAAACATGTCATGTTCAGTTTGCACTGTTACTGCAAGAGAAAAGAGTATTTTAATCATCTCACACGTGTCACAAAAGCCAATAATTACCAACTAGCTACTGGACAATTAATTCAATTGAGATACCTCACTATATTTCAGACAGTACATGTATTTAATACCTTAAGTTCCACCTGGAGTACATTCACAAGCTACCCTGCAGTATACTAATTCATTCAAACTAGCTTTTACTTGTAACAGAGTATTCCTGCACTTAATTGTCAATGTAACTTACAAAAGGATGTTTAAATCCTCTCACACCTGTCACAAAATGCCGACAATTACCAACTAGCCTCTGGGCAATTCTTGTTTTCCTAGAACTGAAATGCATGCGTTACAGACTTTCTTTTTTTTACTTTCTGGCACATGCCTTTCTCTCCTGATCCTGACCAGCGACCACGTGTTGCATACTCAGGTCTAGCAAACTCATCAATGACTACGAAACCTCCCCTTGTGGATGCCTGTCTGTCTGCACAATGGAGCCACATGTGTAAACTTCATTTGGATCAAACCTGTCACGTTTACTGTCCCACGTCAAACAATGAAAGTAGCATTTGGTTCCCACAAAAAACAAGCCGAAACAGGCTAGTAACAAGCTAGTATACAGGCTAACTTTAGCCGGCCTACCCGGTATTGTCAATGCCTCAATGGGCTACTTAAGCTAGCTTGTGCTGCTCGCTTTATACGCACTATTTGGGCTGTTTAAGTGGAAAGAACAGCATCGAAAAACAATGGAACATGGATATAATATAATATCATCCAGTAAGTACTTAGTTTATAAGCATGAAACGGTGCGAATAATGTGTTGAGCTCCCTTAAGACTAGTCTCCATCCCCACCCTGTTATCATCCTGCAAAAAAAATAATTAAGGTCAAGTCCTAAAAGACACAAAACACGTGTCAAAAAATATCGACATTAACGGCCATTAACTGACGTTCTGTCGACTGTTTGAAAGCACTGATTGTCATAGCAACCCAACGGTAACGGTTATGAAATATAGCCGGGTTTTTTTTTTTGTAATCGCATAATGGTGGAGCCTCAATGGCTGCTGTCTGACTTCACTAGAGGAGGGGGGGGAAAGCGGCCTTTCTCTTCCGCAGTTCCGTTAAAGGCAGTAAATGTACCGTGTGAAACCCCGCACACGGTTCGGGGTGTTGTCCCCGGAGCTCGTTACCGGGTAGCGAGTCTCTTACCTTCGCTGTGTGACCGGAGGTGGTGAAGCGGGGCTGCGCAGTGATGAGGTCCCGGTGGAAGAAAGACACTCCGCTCCGATGGCGGTAAAAGGGAGAGAGATCCCGCCGCTTGCGCTCATATATATCCGACGTCATCACGTAAACCGGCAGTCACCGTGGCAACACTGCAAAAGGGGAGGGGCGGAGATGAGGTGCCCCAAAAAGGGGAAAGTATAAGGGATGAGGGACCACCACCATCATCATGATTAAATCCTCCTCTTCATCACCATATTCATTCTTAATTACACCATTTCTTTTGTATATTTAAATTTGGTGTAAATACTTGTCTTTATTTATTTTTTAATGTTAACCGTTTTTTTTACATTTTCTTTTTATTATCATTATATTTCCTTCTCCTTCAACTTATTTACTTATATTGTTAATGTTTGCACCAACATACACCAAATCTAATCCCTTATATGTATAACCGTACCTGGCAATAAGCTTAATTCTGATTCTGATGTTTCCTTGTTTAGCTGATGCTCAAAAAACTCTTAATAAAAGTTATTATTATTTATTTTTATTGTTGCTGTTGAATTACTTACCGCTTGAAATAAACAAGCCCGTTTCCCCGCGGTCAAACTTCTTAAAACGTGTTAATACTGTATGTTTTAGCGGAGTAGCCTATTTAATCTGTTTTTATTGGTTTATGTATAACCTGTGAACAAGTTGACACTGTTTAAAATACACTTAATTGATGGCTTGTGACTTTTTAGTACAACTATTTATATCACATAATTTGTCAACCTTTTTCCCCCGCTTCCACATCATCAATGTCCTAGTCATTTTTAGTATTTAACTACTTCAAACCTCATGTTCATGTCAATTCAAATCAGTTTCTTTGTTTAGCCCAATATCACAAATCAGACAATTTCCTAATGAGGCTTTACAATAATTACAATATACAACACTGGACTACTTTTATTAGTGATTTCCATACATTATAACTAAAACACTTGATCAATTTCTGTCATTAATGAATCCCAGACAGTGCCATGTTTTATCAATTGTATAAATAACCAAATAAAAAGCAGTACATGAAGTGAAGATAATTCTATTTTGTGAAAGTGATTGTATGCATGTGTATTTTATTGCACATGTCGGTTCATCTTTCAAGAAGTGTCACATTTTTTGACAACGTTTTAAATAACAAGTAAGCACCTTCTCTGAACAGAATCCTCTCCTCTGAGTGTGCACTTATGGCGGCAGATCGCTGTCAGCAGGATATCTGATGAGCTTCAAACTGAACATGGATCCTGAGAGCGACAGTATTTCAATTCACTGAAATCAAGCAGAAGTCAGAAAAACAGACACTGATCTGAGACCTGCTGCAGGGATAAGAACCAGGTTCCTAACAATGCAGCTAATTCTAGGCTCAAAATGTCATAGTGGGGTTTGTGTCTGGACCCTTAGCACTGCCACCACCTTCTCCACTGCTTATGAGAACTATTCATCATTTTGAGCAGGGTAAAAGTGAATGAGAAACCTTCAAAACTCATTAAGTCAGTGGGTAACCGAGAATTAGAAAACTGTAAACGATCTTCATTAGAAAACTGTACTAAAATTGGTTGGCAGGTAGTGATTATCACTTAATTTCTAAATGTATTTAAGGGAGAATTACTTATTGCAAACTTTATTTACATTTTTAATTACAGAGTTTTTATTTGAGTAGCAACAGGGTTAACAGGCCAAGTATAGCATTACATGAAATGAAAAGATAAGAAGAGTGGATACCACATTTTGAAGTTGTATTTAGAAATTTAGAAATCAGCTGAAATGCAGAGAACTTTAAGACCAGTGAGTGCAGGAACAATGATGGTCCAAATAAACGTTGGATCCAAGTTTATTGCTACCAAATTGTTTTCCTTTCCTAAAAGCAATTAGTACATAAGAAAAATAAATAATGTCATGAGTTTATCAGTTTGAATAGAAGAAATTAGCTTTGCACTCCCCTAGTCACTTCTAGTAAGTAAGCTAACATTTTAGAGCTACAGCAAACAGTAGGTAAAAAGCTGTTTCTATAGTAGACGTAACATGTGTTGCTAGTCAAGAGCTACACAACATGTCTTGCACTTGCAAAAGTAATAAAAGGAAGCTAATAAAACTTGAAATGTTCAGTCTCTACTAGTTAGTAAGATAACAGCTAATCATGTGTTGCTAGCTAAGATAGGGTGACCAGACGTCCCCGTTTTCCGGGGACAGTCGCCGTTTGTATTGGCCTGTCCCCGGTTGAAACTGTCCCCGGAAATGTCCCCGTTTTTTAATATATGTTAAAAACACATAGCAAGGTGAAATAAAACGTTTCATGTGAGGAAACACTTGGTAAACAGACTGCGGTCAAGCCAGCCCCCACTTCGGAAAAAACACTCAAGCCAGCCCGCACGTTGTATTGCGGTGCGCGAATATGCATTACGGTAGAGGCCTGTAAAAATTGCCTTCAAAATAAAAGCGTTTACTCGGTCAATAACAAATATACCAAAAAAACACACCAAACATATTCATATATACTGGAGCTTAAATTAAGAAATATGTACAATATAATGTGATCAATAAGAATTTAAAACAAACTACGTATAACTACCACATTATAACTGAGTGAATGTAAAATGTAAGTTTGAAGACATCTGACATTTCCACTGGGTGACTAATTTCAATTGATGTTGACACCATCTCACAACACTCCTAAAATAACATTACTTTCTGAAGCACAATTTAAAATGTATGCTGTTTAAAATCTCAAATTAGATCTATTGTCCATCTATATTTTGATTATTATTTAATGGAAACCGTCCATAATCGTGCACTACGCTCTGCATCAGCCAAACGACTCGCTGCACCCTCGCTGCGAGGGGGATCCAAGTTCCCATCAGCAAAAACACGTGGGTTTGCTATCCTGGCTCCAAGATGGTGGAATGAGCTCCCCATTGACATCAGGACAGCAGATAGCTTGCACATCTTCCGGCGCAAACTGAAAACTCATCTCTTTCGACTCCATTTCGAGCGATAGAATTATTAACAAAGCACTTATATACTAATAAAGGACTGGCTTATCTAAAGCCAGTTGAGTAGCACTTGAAATGTTTGGCTCTATGAAACCTGATGTACTTATATGCTTCTGTTTTCTTCAAGGTTGTGTCTTCCTGGTCGAATGTACTTATTGTAAGTCGCTTTGGATAAAAGCGTCAGCTAAATGCAATGTAATGTAATGTAATAATCAAAGGGTCATTCGAATTCAATAAAATACTTATTTCACTTCAATAAAATACTTATTTCACTTCCTTCTGTTTTTGTACAAGAATAAATAAAAAACTGTCAAATTATCAAAGACTTATTTCACTCCAGGGCGATAGCAGGACACCCCATCTAGTCACTCAGAGAGAATCAGGAACATCTGATGTAGAGTTTCAAAATAAAAGACCTTTGAAGTCTCATATATGAGTTTGTATCCAACAGTTCAAATGTTCGAATTACATTGAACCAGAATTGTCCCCCTTTTTTCTTTAACAGTGAAGAAAATTGGATATGTTAAAGATATATTGACAGCAAAACTCAAAATGTCCCCGGTTTTAATTTTGAAAATCTGGTCACCTTAAGCTAAGAGCTACACGACAGGCCTTTTCATTTTTGCTAACCCAAACTCTAGAAAATATCCTCTACTTCTAGTTAAAAAAAGCTGACATTTTACAGCTAAAGCAACTAGGTTACAGTTTCCAAAGACTGACACAGCATCATGTGTTGCTAGCTAAGAGCTACACGAGAGGCCTTGCACCTTTGCTAACCCGAACTTCAGATTCAAACTATTCAATATTCATTTTATTTGCAGACAGATCTGTAAGGACTGCAGATGGAAATGAGCTATTAGCTTAAATCTGGCCAGTCCAGTCTCACCGCATTTGTATGCATGGTCCTTGTTTAAATAAATACATTAATTGTAATTGTAAACCCATACAGCTACAAAGCTAGCATATCTAACCATATAAACAATATGTTGAGCATCATCAATGCAATAAACATCCAGAGAAAACAGCTGACAACACAGAGAGCCTTTGTCCTTGGGGAATCAATCTAAATGTGCAGTGTGGACCGTGTTTGGAAACACACCCTTGCTCATATTAATTAGCCCGGCCTCTAAATGTCATCTGAAATGTCACTGCCCTCCTGGAGCAGATCTGTGTTGTCAGGGCGTCTCAGTCTCACATTGTTCACCGGGAGATTCACAAGAGATATCAAGTTTTAAGTGCATTAATAGTTTCGCTTTGTTTGAGGGGAAATGCACACCGGTTAGTTACTGCCAATGCTTTCAAGTTGATCCCTCTGAATTATTAAGAGACTACGGGGGAGACACACCTTCAAGGAGCCAATTAAGCAACAAATAAATAATAACATGTTGACAGCGTGCACAAATTGTGACACGGCAGTAATGACGAAGTACTTCTAGAAATGAAGAGTTTCTACAGGAACGTCACTGATATTTTGTTTCAAATATTTGTATTGAGAAGAAGCATTCAAGTGAGCAATAGTTCAGACTTCTT
The DNA here is from genome assembly GCF_902827175.1 of Gymnodraco acuticeps. Classification (NCBI taxonomy): domain Eukaryota; kingdom Metazoa; phylum Chordata; class Actinopteri; order Perciformes; family Bathydraconidae; genus Gymnodraco; species Gymnodraco acuticeps. The sequence continues at coordinate 32,629 of NW_022990353.1, read as the reverse complement.
TTGGGTGGACATCCTGCTTCTCTTTTTCAACATAGAAGACAAACAGAACAGCCAACAGGAAATAATAAAGAAAAAACATAGCAACACAATACTTAATGACATACATTTAGTCATAGTGGGAAAGAACATAACAATTAATAATTCAAAAATAAAAACGTCACTGACATTTTAAGTGTTTTTGTTGACTGAATCCTGACATAAACATGATTATTATGTAGTTTTTAGAAATGGCATTTGACGTGTAGATTACTCCTTATGGTTGAAAACATAATAATAATAATACATTTCATTTGTATAGCACGCTTTAAGAACAACGTCATCTCAAGGCAGAGATGGAGTACTCGAGTCCTGGACTCAGACTCGAGTCGGACTCGAGTGCCGATTTTCGGGACTCGTGACTCGACTCGGACTCGCACACTGATTGACGCGACTCGGACTTGGACTCGTGAATTTTTCCCCCCACGATGACTCGGACTCGACTTGTACATTGACGCTCTGACTTGGACTCGGATTTGAGCAAGTTTTCTCTGGAGTCTGATGTCCTCTATCCTGGCGTGTGCACCTGCGAGGCGAGTTCACGTACTGGGCCCCGCTATTCTTTCACACACAGTGATGTCACGAGCTACCCACAATGCAACACGCGCCATATATATATAAATACGCCATTTTCCTGGAGGTGCAAATATCCTGGAAGTGCAAATATAAACAGCTAGCTAACGTAGCCAGGCAGAGCGCACTAGGTTTTTTTTCTGAATTAACGACCGACGAAATCGCTGCATGTCTTCGGATTACATCTCTGGACTTGAGGGGTGTGCTTTAGGTCGTTACCAGCGTAAACTAGAGCTGTGTCCGATTGCCCTTACAGACTGCCTGCAGATGTATGGAAAAACGACAGTGGCCTTCGTCGATTTTGGCTGCATCTACGTCTAATTTCTGGAAACACCAGGTGAATACCCCACTTGTCACAATAATATTATCATGCCATTGCATATATGTGGTATTTTAGAGTTGACTAGATATTGATTAAGGCAATAGACTATGATATTCAGTACAGGAAGCTTAGCAACACCTAGACGGTGTACGACTGCTTGCACCTCGCGTAAAACGGCGGATACCGGAAGTACGGTGTCGCGCTCGGCCCAATACCCGTATGTGTGTGTGAAAGAATTCCAGTCTAGAGATGTCTAGAGACACACCCCACATCTTGCTGTATGCTTTCACACATTCTGCTTCCACATTGGAAAAGAGCAGCGCAAAATGCTCGTTATGTGGAAACAATATTGAAGAGAAGGCTCCGTAACACATTACTCTAAGGCAGTGGTTCTCAAACTTTTTCTGTCAGGCCCCCCCTTTGGAGAAAAAAAAAAGTCGGGCCCCCCCCAACACAAATAGTCAGGCTCAGTGGCGGCGCCAAAGATTTATTTTGGGGGTACTGTGGGGTAGCTTGACGTTTCATAGAGGGTGCTCAAACATTTAGGGTTTCCCATTAATGTACCGGGCGCTACAGTGGAATGTTCTACTGCAACACTCCCCACGCATACACACAGTGTACCCGCAACTGTTACAATGAAGGCTCAATAATCAGCTCACGGCATATAGGTGTAAGCAGGGGTAAAGTGCTATTTTTATAGGTGGTGTGTGGACCTCACATAGGGGGGTCCGGGGGCAAGCTCCTCCGGGAAGATTTATTTTTAAATATTGAAGTTAAAAGCATCAATCTGGTGCACTTTGAGAGCAAAATGAAGAGATCTACAGTATGGATACATCTCTCAACACAGAACTGTAAACAGATTTACTATTTCTTTATGGATATTTTACAAATCACTCCCCTTTTAAACGTTATACATTTTTTAATGTCATATAGTATTTCATAATTGTTTTTAATTTATTTATATTAATGGTGACCAAAACGTTTGAGACCCACTGAGATAACACTGAGAGTCCTATAGCTCACTGAGTCTCTCAGTCTGACAGGAGAGGACTCTCCTCCACTTTGTTGTTGAAAAAACTCCTTATATCCGTTAGCGTTAGCTCGCTAGCACCAGAAGCTAACAACAACGATCTCCGGTACCTGTGCGCTCTCTCTCTCTCTCTCGCTCGCGCACACACACAAAATGGCTCGTTCCACACACACACAGAGCCGAGCTTGAATGAAACACAGACACCCAGACGTAATTGTACTGTACCATATTATTTTCGAATCAATAATTTTTCAAAATATGATTTTTTTTTTTTAAATTGAAAATCTTTTAAAATTTTTTTTTGAATAACCATTTTTTCTCCTGGTCTCTCGCGCCCCCCCTGTCATGCCTCTGCGCCCCCCTGGGGGGGCGCGCCCCCCACTTTGAGAACCACTGCTCTAAGGATCGAGTTTAGAAATATAGGCTGTCTTATCATCAGAGTAACGATCTAATCAATAAATAAAGATTCAGCCGATAACACGAAAGCTATACTTAACATGCAGAATGAGTCATTTTGCATGCTAAGTAGCCATGTGCTTTCTGGGGCTAAATCTTTATCAGTAAACTGATTTAACCGGTAAAAGTTCCTTCAAAATAAGAGTCCAGATCTTATTACTATCAAAATAAAAGTGCAAAACGAAAACTTTACCATAGGAAAATATTGGCATTCAAATATAATCACTTCTCTAAAAGGTAACTCATTTTAAATATAGTTAGACATATTAAACTCATTTACAATAATAATAATAATATTAATATTAGTAATAAGCTTTATATTTGTATACCACCTATTACAGGAATTGTAGCCAAACTCGCTTCACAGCAGTTCAATCGACAACTTAGTATAACATGACAGGATAAAAGCAATGAAGAGGAGCAGCTACATTTCAACACATATATCCACGAAGGTTAATACATGAAGACTTGTGACTCGGACTTGACTTGGACTCTTCTTAGGTGACTCGGACTTGGACTCGAACACAGGTAATGATGACTCGGACTCGACTCGGACACTCCTTGTGTGACTCGGACTTGGACTCGGACTCGAACATAGGTAATGATGACTCGGACTCCGACTTCACTTGGACTCTTCTTAGGTGACTCGGACTTGGACTCAGGTAATGATGACTCGGACTCGACTCGGACACTCCTTGGGTGACTCGGATGTGGACTCGAAGAGTGGTGACTCGAGAGTGACTTGGACTCGTGAATTGGTGACTTGACTACAACACTGTCTCAATGCTATAATAATAAAACAAATACAATACAAAGTTATCTAAGGAGCATATTGAATCAAATATGGCAATATACATGTTCCTACTCCTCCTTTAGTGTGTGCAGAACTTGCATTAAATTCATTAATTTCACAACAACATCTAATGTAGCTCAATACTGCGTCTGCACACGTCACGCACAAAGTTGTTTTACATGCACTACGACACATTGTTGTTCACACGTACTGAATGTCAGACTCAGCGCAAACATAAAATATTTATAGACTGAATTCCTTGTGTTACAGAAAACACTTTTGCAGACTTATATGAATATTCTGGTCTGTGCGGCTTTAACACTGCACTTATGATCATGTACATTTATACTATTACTTATTTATACTCATGCATGTAACACACTTAATCATAGATCCCATATGTTATGTATATTTTACACATTACATTGTTATATGTTGTAGTATAATGTACATTGCTTTATATATTTTTTACTGTACATTTGTATTTCAATATATGTATATTTTCTACTTTTTGAATGCTAATTTATTTCTATTGGAGATGTTTACATTTTGAATTGTTTATTTCTAGTCTTTTAATTTCTCTAATGCACAATGCCTTGTCTTTTGTAGAACCAGATTTACCTCAAGAGTTAAGTGACGTATTTTAAGACATCAACAAACACATGCAAACATTGGACATTTTGACGTTGAAATGCACAAGCCTTTAGTGAATCAGCCTCTTCACAAACAGTAGACACTCCAGGTGTTTCTGTCCTCACAACACTGACCAACAGCAGCAGTGTCATTTAGACATTCAAGTGAGTTTAAAGTGGCCTGGTTAGACATGTCACGTAACTAAAGTGAGTGGAAATGCAGTTATTTCATCTATGGTGACGTTAGATGCACATTTGAGTTCCTGCACACCCACACCGGTATTTTCTATTGTGGCGTATTTGACCTCTCCTCAGGTGGAAGTCGCAAATAAGTCCTAAGAAGAGACCTGATCATGTAAAGGAAGTTAAAATACCTGTTAAAAAATAAGCTTTAAAGACTATTTCTGCTTTATGTAGGACTAAACCCATCGACACGCCTTCTTTACTTTGGTCAGAGTTCAATCTGATTGGAGTTTGACACGTGTTTGGCTCTCCATCGTCCACTTTTTCTAAATTTATAAGAGAAGTAACACTGTGAATATTGGATGCTGTTTGTTAGCATGCTAGCTCCCCTGCTTTTGGCAGTACATTTTATTAGCATTTGCCCTTTTGCATTTAACCTGGTCTCCAACAACAACAAGCAGAAAAGCCCAGAGGATGAGATTTATTTTTACACTTCTGCCCCGTTTCAAATGGTGACAAGGCTGTGACGGGTGACAGACTGGACTCTGTGTGTGTGTGTGTGTGTGTGTGTGTGTGTGTGTGTGTGTGTGTGTGTGTGTGTGTGTGTGTGTGTGTGTGTGTGGCTTGGCACCAGGGGTTTAAGTTATCCCCAAATGTCACGTCTCACGTCACACACACACACACAGACACACACACCCGGAGGCTGAAGCACCGGTCGTGACGTCTGGGTTTTTCTGTGAGCAGACACTCTTAATGTGAGGAAAAATAGATCAAGCATGGCCGTCTCCAGATTACACAAGAGGCTTGATAAATACTTAACTAGCCTGTAGCACTTGGCATAAAAAACCTTATTGCGTAAGAAGCTCAGAGGCTGACAATGGATGCAGGTCAGAGGGAGGAAGGTTACAGCGACACTCGTTTAGTTCTGTCTTTGTGAAGCTGTGATCTCCTGCTTTATAGTGTATTGCCAGAATGTGAACAAGGAGATGTTGAAACCCCAAAGTGTTATGATAGAAATGTATAGAAACTGCTGGATGCTAACTGGCATGTTGGCCAATTTGCACAATTAGCATTAATAAGCATTATAGTCCATGCAGACAATGTAGTTTTTCGAGGGGTTTATTTGAGATGTTGAATCCATTTCTAACATTTTCAGGATCAAACATGGCAGTTTTAACCAGAATATCCATTTTTGTACTCAGTGGACAGATTTGGATGAGTTTTGGGTCCATTTTGAAGTTTTAAAGGACTCTGGATCATTGGATAAGACAGGTAGCTTCTATCTTCAGGTTTACTTCGATGCAAGTTAGCATATGGTAGTTTTTATGTGCTTGGGACCCTTCCTATACATTTATATCATAACACTTTGGTGTACTCAATATTTCCATGGGTTCACAATACGAGCTGACAAACAGACTATTATGTTTGCCCTTGGATGATTTGGTCGAAGACACACAAGGACCGTTAGATCAAAACAGCCTTTCAAATAAAGTTATTCAAAATAAAATCTGAGTTAAAATGATCATAATTTTTAAGGTAAATGTACAAATGAACATCAGCTCAAGGCCCTAAAATGGATATATCTGCAGGAGAAAAGATGCCCTGCTACAGCAAACACTTATGTCAAGAAGAACAGACTCCGACTGACTTGATGAGATAGAAAAACAAAACCAGGTTGCATAAAGAGGCTGCATACTGAGGGAAGAGACTACAGAAGAAAATACAGATCATTCACTGTCAACACTGCTAAATTATGTTGTTTCATTATCATGAAAAGTCTCTCTCTCTCTCTCTCTCTCTCTCTCTCTCTCTCTCTCTCTCTCTCTCTCTCTCTCTCTCTCTCTCTCTCTCTCTCTCTCTCTCTCTCTCTCTCTCTCTCTCTCTGCAGGCAGTTTTGATGGAGCTTAAAATAGCATCACGATGATATGAGAGCCTCTCTAACAGAGCTGTTTTTGGTTTGTGTTTCTGCTGCTGTGTAATCCTCTTCACCTCACAGGTTAGCACAGTTAGCGTTAGCATCATCCCTACTACACTCACAGGTTAGCACAGGTTAGCAGTTAGCATCATCCCTGCTACACACTCACAGGTTAGCAGTTAGCATCATCCCTGCTACACTCACAGGTTAGCAGTTAGCATCATCCCTGCTACACACTCACAGGTTAGCAGTTAGCATCATCCCTGCTACACTCACAGGTTAGCAGTTAGCATCATCCCTGCTACACTCACAGGTTAGCACAGGTTAGCAGTTAGCATCATCCCTGCTACACTCACAGGTTAGCACAGTTCGCGTTAGCACCATCCCTGCTACACTCACAGGTTAGCACAGTTAGCGTTAGCATCATCCCTGCTACACTCACAGCAATCGGAGACACAAGCGGAAAATATTAGAAAATTACCATCAGAAATGTCAAGAAAGGATTTAAATCTGTGTAAATATTTGTTTTCCTTCTTAAAGATGAGCCTGGTCATTAAAGACACGTCCAATCTGCATCCAATTAGATGAGATATCATGATTAAATACATCTGGAAAGTACTCAAATACGGCACTTAAGTTTTATTTCGATATCATTTTACTTTACTTGTGTTTTATTTCTACTCCCCAATATTGCCAAGAAAGACAATCTTGTCATTCATTTACATTTATTCAACACTTAAAATTACTTTTTACACATAAAAACAGTTCTACTCATTAAAATCATGCATTTCTACAATCATTTGATACACTTTGACAAACCTCAAGGTTAAAATGCTTGTACCATAGAGGCTTGTACATGAGATAAAAACATATAAAATATAAAATACTTCGAAAGAGACATTTTCAGAACTTCATGTTACTGAAATGGGCCATTAGCGGAAATTCTACTTAATTTATTTACATTTTGTTGCTAGTATTTGCAATTGCACACAGACTTTACCCATATTTGTACATATGTAAACAGCTTGCCTTAGACAATTGTATTAATGTTAACATTTTTATTATGTACTGTTACTTACATTTGTATCAATCCTTGTGTTTCAATCGTATTCCCTTTGCTGCTTAAACACCTGAATTGTCCTACAGGGATCAATAAAGGTTTATTATCTTATTTTAATACTTTTGTACTTTTACTAACATGTTGAACTAAGTATGTTAATAGCATTTCAAATTTCACTTAAATACTGGACTACTTTATCTAACTCTTGCAGAAAGACAAACTGCTTATTACCAACTTACACATTATTTATCACTTGTACTGCATATAGACTCTTATGGCACTATTCTATTCTATTTTATTGTATTTTCTTGCACTATTTTATCTGTTTTATTGTGTTGCACTGTTGGAGGAGTGACCTAATATTTTAATTGACATAACTACACTGCAGCTATGTACAAATGAAAGCCTTGAAATCTTAAAATCTTATAACACACTGTTGGTTTGAAGAACCAGGCGAAACAAAACCCATTTTAAATCTGGATTTTCCTCCGTCTTTCTCCAAAAGCAGAGTTTCAGTGAAGCTTGGTTGAAGCCGGAAGTCATTTTTTGAATCCACCTCCATGCATTATTCATTCTGTTCCTGTGCCATGGCCTATTTACAGAGCCCAGAATCCATTAGGAGAGAAAACGCTGCCGTGCCAAGGCTCCTATAAGCTGCTTCACAGGCACATGAATACATTCAAAACCTCCGAAACAGTACCCTCAGCAGCTGGGCTTTTATTAACCGGCTGTGGCTAATTCATGGATCAAGTCATCTTACTGTCAATAAGAATTATGAAGCAAAACAAACAGAAAATCACACATTGGATTGAGTTTTCTGGTGTTATGTATTGTGTATCTTGTTTTTTATGTGTTTGTACGGCGACCTTGAGAGCCTTGAAAGGCGCTTATATCAAATAAATGCATTATTATTATTATTAGTTTTCAGCGTCATGTCTGTGGTTGTTCAGAGACCAGAGGTGGGTTTGAACCCAAATACCTGTACTTTCTACTTCTTACATGTTGAACCCAAATACCTGTACTTTCTACTTCTTACATGTTGAACACAAATACCTGTACTTTCTACTTCTTACATGTTGAACCCAAATACCTGTACTTTCTACTTCTTACATGTTGAACACAAATACCTGTACTTTCTACTTCTTACATGTTGAACTCAAATACCTGTACTTTCTACTTCTTACATGTTGAACACAATACCTGTACTTTCTACTTCTTACATGTTGAACTCAAATACCTGTACTTTCTACTTCTTACATGTTGAACACAAATACCTGTACTTTCTACTTCTTACATGTTGAACACAAATACCTGTACTTTCTACTTCTTACATGTTGAACACAAATACCTGTACTTTCTACTTCTTACATGTTGAACTCAAATACCTATACTTTCTACTTCTTACATGTTGAACTCAAATACCTGTACTTTCTACTTCTTACATGTTGAACTCAAATACCTGTACTTTCTACTTCTTACATGTTGAATACAAATACCTGTACTTTCTACTTCTTACATGTTGAACTTAAATACCTGTACTTTCTACTTCTTACATGTTGAACACAAATACCTGTACTTTCTACTTCTTACATGTTGAACTCAAATACCTGTACTTTCTACTTCTTACATGTTGAACAGAAATACCTGTACTTTCTACTTCTCTCATTTTCCAAACAGCTGGTTCCTTTAGTCTGAATGTGTGTTTGATGCGTGATCATTATTCTTTAGAGTCATTGCGTGCCTATTGGTTTGAACACGATCCGTGTATCCATCATTTCCTGGTCTTCTCTAAAGAAGAGGGACCAATGGAAACGTTGTCATGTTGCCGTTGTTCAGCATGGAAACATTCATTAGCTAACAATGACATTATTGTTCTATTAATATAAAGGGAGGTCAGGTACTCTTTAAAGCAGCTGCTAGTTATGGGTACTTTTTACTGAAGTACATTTCAAAGCTCTTTACTTTGACTTGAGTAAAGAAGTTTAGTCAGTACTTCTACTTTCACCAGAGTATCTGTACTTCTACTTGAGTACAGGATGTGTCAGAGACATTGTGAACTTATATCTGTAATGGCACCAGCTGTACTTAAATTGTCTGTAATATAATAGTTGTTGTGATGAATGTGCTTGTATTTAAACTTTAAGGATCTTTACTTTCATGTGTTTTATAAGTGTGAGTGTGACAGACACCAAGACATGTTTGTTGAATGTTATGTGTGTTAGCTTTTAGCATCGTCTCTCTCTTTGAGATCAATGTCATGTTATGCATGGTCCTTGTTCAATAAAGACATAATCACTTATGTTTACTGCCAATAAGCAAATGTTTTCAAATTAACATGCTAAACTAAAATGGAGCCTGACTTTTTGAGCATGCTAGCATTATTTAAGATAAGATGTACGTAATTGATCCCAATTTGAGAAATACACTGAACAAAAATATAAACGCAACACTTTTGTTTTTGCTCCCATTTTTCATGAGATGAACTCAAAGATCTAAAACATTTTTTATATACACAAAATAACCATTTCTCTCAAATATTGTTCACAAATCTGAAAAAATCTGTGATAGTGAGCACTTCTCTTTTGCCGAGATAATCCATCCCACCTCACAGGTGTGGTATATCAAGATGCTGATTAGACAGCATGATTATTGCACAGGTGTGCCTTAGGCTGGCCACAATAAAAGGCCACTCTGAAACGTGCAGTTTTGCTTTATTGGGGGGTCTGGGGGGGTCCGAAAACCAGTCAGTATCTGGTGTGAGCGGTAGGGATAGGGTTAGGGTTAGGGGTAGGGTTAGGGTTAGGGTAATGTTGTGAATCGAGTGGCCCATGGTGGTGGTGCTGGGGTTATGGTATGGGCAGGCGTATGTTATGGACGACGAACACAGGCCATTCGATTCACAACATTACCCTAACCCTAACCCTACCCCTAACCCTATACTCTCACACCAGATACCGACTGGTTTTCGGACCCCCCCAGACCCCCCCAATAAAGCAAAACTGCACGTTTCAGAGTGGCCTTTTATTGTGGCCAGCCTAAGGCACACCTGTGCAATAATCATGCTGTCCAATCAGCATCTTGATATGCCACACCTGTGAGGTGGGATGGATTATCTCGGCAAAGGAGAAGTGCTCACTATCACAGATCTTTTCAGATTTGTGAACAATATTTGAGAGAAATGGTTATTTTGTGTATATAGAAAATGTTTTAGATCTTTGAGTTCATCTCATGAAAAATGGGAGCAAAAACAAAAGTGTTGCGTTTATATTTTTGTTCAGTGTATATACAACAAGGCATTGCACATAATGTGACTTCAAGAAGCTTTTACCGTCACTCTTGAGCACAGGGTTGCACACCGAAATGCAGACAAAACAGTGGTGTATTCCTGTAGTGTATGTTTTAAATATTCATCAGGAGGAATGTAGACAGCATTTAGCCTCAAAGAACTACTGTTTCTAACAATACATTCATGCTACATTAGGTCGTGAAAAAACTCCATTGACATAATTAGCTCCTTTAGTTGTATTGCACAAGTTTTAAAGCTCTTTTAAAAATAGCCACCTTGGTCGATTTACTGTTAATATTGGATTGTATTACGATGTGACTATCTGTGATGAAGGCTTCCCAATCATTTTGCCTGTTCTTTTCACCTACTGGGACAATAATGTTGATGTTCTGCCTGAAATTAATCAGAAACATGAATGTAAAGACGGCTGTATGATGCGTGATGTGGCATAAGTACGCCCTCTCACGTTAGCTTAGCATAGATGTGGACTTTTTACTTGTTAAAACAGTTTATGGAGCTTTTAAAACTTCGTATATTGGATTGTATTAAGCTATGGCTGTCTGTGATGAAGGCTTCCCAATAATTTTGCTTGTTCTTTTCACCTACCGGGACAATAATGTTGATGTTCTGCGTGAAATTAATCACAACAATAAATGTAATGACGGTTGTACGATTACGCTAGCTAGCATAGCTTTGGACTTTTTTCTTGTTAAAACAGTTTGTGGAGCTTTTCAAACTTGGTACCTGGAGGTGAATTGAACTGCAACATTGCAACATTGAATGTGAGGGAGCGTCAGGCCTCTGAGGAGACGAGCTGCTAATCCTCAGGTTCAAAGAGAAGCGCCACGTCGGCGGGTTTCTGCAGAGCGGGGTCATTGTTCAACGGCGTTTTACAGGATCCGGCCTTCAGATATTCTTTACGCTTCATCCAGAGCCTCTGCTGCTCCAGGGAGAGTCAGGAAAACTGGATAAAATACTACATAAAAAGGACAAACGAAGATATGAATGAAAACGTGGCTGCATTGCTTTAAAAATACCAGTTATTTTATTTAAATTTCAAGTAGATTATTGTTATTAAAGTTTGATGTTTATGGAATGGAAACAACTTGAATAAAAAAGCTATGTTTGTATTTAATTGCACAGGAGAGAGTCTGTCATAAGTGGATGGAATAAAAGTGAATAAACAATGGAGATATTTATAATATACAGTTGTTTATAGCCAAGAAGCCCCTCTTTGTACAGGTTTCTAACCCTGAATATCTGTCTGCTTCTACAAATAGACGAGTGACACATCAGTGAGAGAGACAATAACATTTCATCTGTTTTTATTTCAAAGGTCTTCTCGTCTGTTTTTAAGCCTTTTCATCAATTCACCTGATAGTGAGTCAGAAAAGCAAAAATAGGATTGTTTCGACCCACAAAGGAAAGTTAAATGATCACTCTTTTCCAGCATCGTGTTTTAAACTGAAGTGTTTACTCAAGTACATCCACAAGCTTACTCAAGTACTGTACACTGAGCAAGCATTTGACACTGAAGATCACCACATTCTGTCTGATGTTATGTTGGTGTCTCGTTTCGGTCATAACGCCATTTGCTTGTTTCAAAGTTATGTAACCGACCGTGCTCAATGCGTCAGGTTGGGTAGGACTGTCTCTGAGCCTGTCACCTTGGAGAAGGGAGTTCCACAGGGCTCTATTTTGGGGCCCTTGCTTTTTATTATATGTAAACAATATTTGTAATCAGATGCAATTTTCTACCTATCATGATGACACTATTGTATACTCATGTGCTCCTTCTCTGGATATGGCCGTTTCCAATCTGACTTTATCACGCTGCAGCGTGCGCTTCTTGATTCCAAACTGCTATTGAACATTAAGAAAACCAAAGCAATGCTTTTTGCTCCCAAGTCAGCGTCCTCTTGCCTCTCCATTGACAACCCTCTGTTGAGTTTGTCGATACCTACAGATATCTGGGCTTTTGGTTGGACAGAAATCTAAACTTCAAACACCACATTGAAGTTCTAACTAAGAAATTGAAATTCACTCTTGGCTTCCTTTACAGACTTAAATGTTGTTTCTCAACTTCTTCCCGTAAAAGGTTGGTCTCTGGATTATTCCTGTCCCAGCTGGACTACGGTGATACAATCTATAGATTTGCCTGTCCTACTGGTTTGGCCCAACTTGACCCACTCTACCATGCTGCACTGCGTTACATATCAAATGCACCCTATACTATGACCCAGTACTTGAGTTAATTCACTTTATTTCATTCACCCCTGGGGTTTGGGTTTATTGTTGCTCATTTCTGAGCGTGTAGATCAGGGGTGTCAAACTCAATTTCATTGCGGTACATTTGCATAAAGGTTGCACTCAAAGGGCCGGTTATAACTATATAAATATATAATATATATATAAAATAATGTATTGTATTACATTATTGCCTCTGAATTGGATTATTATCGGATAGGATAACAACTTAGTAATTAACTACATCTGAAAGCAGAAGTCTAGGGCAAATCATTGCAAGTCTCTTCAGTGCGCATGTCACAAAACGAGATGCATTGTGGGACATGTAGTTTATGGGCAACCTGCTTCTGTAAAGTGGAATGTAACCGTATAATAAACATATTATATTCTTTGCAAGCTCTTGCGGGGCCACATAAAATGAAGTCGCGGGCCGGATTTGGCCCCCGGGCCTTGAGTTTGAGACCCCTGGTGTAGATGGTGGAGAAAACATAAAGAAGCTAGGTATAAAGCAAAACAAAAGCTTATTAACTAAAGCATATCAGAAACACTAAAACAGAGCAAGGTAATAACCCAAAAAGAAGGAAAACAGCAAAACAAAACCAGGAACGCTTTCTGATAACTCCAGGATCATGACTAACAAAACCAGGGGGTTACAAGATGAACATATGGGCTCAGGAACTACAACAAACCAATATACGACGAATCGACAGAGAACATTAGGGATATTTAGACACTAATCAATGTGACAAAACACAGCTGAAAATGGTAAGTAACAACACAGATGGATAGGATCGGGGCGAGGCAGATCATCACAAAAAGCAGGAAGAAACAGAGACAGGAAGTAAAACAAGACAACAAATAAGAAAAAAACACATTTCAGAATAAAACAGGAAACAAAAAAACCCTGATCATGGAGGAGACACACAGACGGATCTGATTGGACGCTGAGGAGTCAGCTGATTGTCGTCAACACACAGACAGACAATACTGTCAAAACCCCTGAGTCATCACAAGCACCACTGTCAGCAGAGGAGGAAGAAGTATTCAGATGCTTTACTTGAGAAAAAGTACCTATAAATGATTTTCAAAATACTTCATTATAAGTACAAAATTCCCTTCTTGTTCACAACAGAGATAACCGATCAGAGCAGACTGGGCTCTGGTTTCAGACGGAGGGTGAAAAGAGGTGCTGCAGCACAGGCAGTATGAGACAAATAAAGAGCTTTTTGAACATTAAAGCATGAAGACATGTCCCAGTAGAGACACTACATACTGATATACACCTGAACTTCAGCAGGAGAGGACTCTTTAAAGTAGAGACACTACATACTGATATACACCTGAACTTCAGCAGGAGAGGACTCTTTAAAGTAGAGACACTACATACTGATATACACCTGAACTTCAGCTGGAGAGGACTCTTTAAAGTAGAGACACTACATACTGATATACACCTGAACTTCAGCAGGAGAGGACTCTTTAAAGTAGAGACACTACATACTGATATACACCTGAACATCAGCAGGAGAGGACTCTTTAAAGTAGAGACACTACATATTGATATACACCTGAACATCAGCAGGAGAGGACTCTTTAAAGTAGAGACACTACATATTGATATACACCTGAACATCAGCAGGAGAGGACTCTTTAAAGTAGAGACACTACATACTGATATACACCTGAACATCAGCAGGAGAGGACTCTTTAAAGTAGAGACACTACATACTGATATACACCTGAACATCAGCAGGAGAGGACTCTTTAAAGTAGAGACACTACATACTGATATACACCTGAACATCAGCAGGAGAGGACTCTTTAAAGTAGAGACACTACATACTGATATACACCTGAACATCAGCAGGAGAGGACTCTTTAAAGTAGAGACACTACATACTGATATACACCTGAACATCAGCAGGAGAGGACTCTTTAAAGTAGAGACACTACATACTGATATACACCTGAACATCAGCAGGAGAGGACTCTTTAAAGTAGAGACACTACATACTGATATACACCTGAACATCAGCAGGAGAGGACTCTTTAAAGTAGAGACACTACATACTGATACACACCTGAACATCAGCAGGAGAGGACTCTTTAAAGTAGAGACACTACATACTGATATACACCTGAACATCAGCAGGAGAGGACTCTTTAAAGTAGAGACACTACATACTGATATACACCTAAAGATCAGCAGGAGAGGACTCTTTAAAGTAGAGACACTACATACTGATATACACCTAAACATCAGCAGGAGAGGACTCTTTAAAGTAGAGACACTACATACTGATATACACCTGAACATCAGCAGGAAAGAACTCTTTAAAGTAGAGACACTACATACTGATATACACCTGAATATCAGCAGGAGAGGACTCTTTAAAGTAGAGACACTACATACTGATATACACCTGAACATCAGCAGGAGAGGACTCTTTAAAGTAGAGACACTACATACTGATATACACCTGAACATCAGCAGGAGAGAACTCTTTAAAGTAGAGACCCCTTTAAGTCGTTAACAGTGAAACAATGTAGATCTAGACATTATAGAACATGGGGCAGCGTTACAACATCACTGATGTCCTCTTCCTCCTCACATCCATAATGTCTCTTCTCTTGATTTAAACATTTAGTTCATCTGGATGCTGAATGGGCGGGATGCCACTGTTGCTAGGATACATCACCCTGATGGCAGCAGGAGGGAGTAAAGCAGGATGGAGTGAGCAAGAGTATTGGAAGAGGGGAGGATGAAGGAAAGAGGAAAGGAAGAAGAGAGAGAACGATACAAATAAATAATTAAATAATAAATACAAATATGCAATTTATGAAAACAGTCAATAAACACAGGACTGTATATAATAAGAATAATGAATACATAAATGAGAATTACATAAAAATATAAAAAATAATATAATAATAAATAAAAAATATATATCTTTACAATAAATACATATAAATGAGGAATTATTAAACAAATAATATATGATTAAATTATAATTAAAAGTCCAGTAGACCTGAGGGTTCTAGGGGGTTCATATCTATCAAACACCTAGACCCAACTAACCCAACACCATTACAAATCTATCAAAGTAAAGGACCCCCCCTCTCTCTCTCTCTGGGTTAGCAGCCATGCGATGAGGTACTATATAATATAATGCGCAGTGCTTGCAGTGCAGGAAGTGCTGGCTCAGCGTTTGTTTACACCCTCTGAATGACGAGGATAAAAGAAGTGCTGCTGCGAGCCGCTCCCTTTCACACGGGATTAGAGGAGCTTTAAGCCCACTCCTCTTTCATTATGATTCCTGTTTTAAAGTCCAACACACACAGTGAAGCTGAAAGCAGCTCCGACTGAATGTCTCTTAAAGGTCCCATGTCATGCTTTTCTGGTTATCACCCGTCCCCTTGTTGTTATGAAGGTTGTTCTGCATGTAAACGGTCTGCAGAGTCACAAACCCTCAAAGTGCACCCTGTAGCGAGTAAAGCTCTAACACAGAGAAGACCTGTCTGTGCTGCCCCAGAACGCCTCGTTGGAGATTTCTCTTTTTCCATTGTTTGCTTCCTGGGTTCTGTGACGTGTGAACACCCACATCAACAACAAATGACCGGATTGGCCCAAATGGACCAATCCGCAGAGCTCCTCACACACCAGGACCCCTTGGCTAACTAACAGGGAGTCCCATTGACTTGCATAGAGCTCCCTGAACGCTGGTAATAGACGAGTTGGGATGGTGGAGAAATGCTCTCCGCAGACCCATTCTCACAGCGCTATCAACCTTTTTCTTTCTCAATATCAAGCCACAATTATTGTTTTTACTTCGGCTGTGAGTGTTTGTGTGCTCAGGATGAGTTTCGCTTGTTCTCGCTGTATCGCCGACCCGGAAATCTGTCCGCTCCTCAGCAGCAGTGGCGAGCAGCAACGTCCCGACCAATCAGAGCACACTGGGCTCACAGGGAGGGGGGGGGGGGAGCTCCACCAAGCCGTTTAGGACAGAGAGTGAATACACACACTATACAGAGACGCTGGATGAGAAACCAATGTGAGTTTGGAACATTGAACAATATAAATCTATTCTAGTCGACCTCAACAATGGAGTTATGATCAGTAGAAATGGCCATGACACGGGACAGACCTTTAACATCTGGGTGGGGAGAAATGTGATCTGTTAGTTACCTGTTTTTTGATTATTTGATTTATTTGTAAAACAATAATGAAATGAAACATGAGAATTATCCCACTATACAAACTTAAGCAGTGTCAAATTGATCAACTAAAATATGACTGACTTGTAAATTATATATAAACAAATGATCGACTTAATTACACATCCACAAACCTGTAATCTGAGTATTACAATATAAAAGTAATGTTACCTCATTTTCTCTCCAGTGCCAAAGCAAAACAAAAGGCTTTAAAACATTAAAAGTAGCCTGGCCTATTGTAGTCTGATTACTTTCTGTTATGTTTCCATTACCCCAATATCAAATGCAATGCAAATACATGTATACTGTAGGCAAGGCATTCAGAAAAGTCTAATTGATAAGTTAATTGCATGAAGCAAATATGTTCGTCCAATAAATGAAGTGTCTTCCCACTGCTTTAAAAATAGAAGATATTAAAAACAAATTCAGTTTCCTCAATTCCCACCCAGTGAAAGCTTTATTCAAACTAGAACCCTTAAGGATGATAAAGTATAGGCGTTTCATTGCATGTGCCTTGTAATATATATATTATAATATGTGTAATATATCGTTCTTTATTTAAAATGTATCCTGCTAGTAATCCCCATTTATTTTAAATACACCAGTAATCTTTTTTACGGGATTAAAGTTACCTTCTTTTTGAACCCTAATTATCCCGTTACATGTAATCCGTCACTACTTAAGTCTGCTCAAAACATCTGGGTCACACGTGTAATTCAGGCAGTGGTAGAAAAATACTGAAATGAGAAATACTGAAGTCTTAAAATATTCCATTACAATTTCAGATCTTGTTACTGTGCTATTTAATATATTATATCATTAAAAAGCACATTTTAATGGTGTATGTTGGCGATATAGAGCATATTTCAATCCCTCTCTCCCTCTCTCCCTCTCTCCCTCTCTCCCTCTCTCCCTCTCTCCCTCTCTCCGTCTCTTCATTTGAATGCATGTCTTGGATGGAGATGTGTTTTTTCCTCTGGTTCACGTTTGCAGAGCTGCGGCTATTTTTAGAAATAAGAAATTGCTTTGGGGAACCCCTACAATCTCCCTTTCCGCCCCACACACACTCTCACACACACGCCTTACAATGTGATGCTGCTCAAGGAAATCCTGTTGTGTTATCGTCATGCTCTGCGGTTAAAATGTGTTTTAATTCGCAGTAGAGGCAACCAGAATCCTGGAAAGCAGCTTTATCTCCTGGAAAATAGAAGAAGACACAACAGCAGGTAGTACCGTCGCTCTGTAGAAACAAATCAAATCAAATCAAATCAAGTTTTATTTATATAGCACATTTATAAACGATTTTTGGTCGAGCCAAAGTGCTGTACATATAATAAAAATAGCCTACAGTAGAGACACTTTACAGCAAATACAACTGCACAAATTGTTCAGAATATCAGTATGAGAAAAACGACACCCTCTGTCCTTAGACCCTCTGTCCTTAGACCCTCTGTCCTTAGACCCTCACATCGTACAAGGAAAAACTTCCAGAGAAAACCCACAGTTTAAAGGGAACATGGGAGAAACCTCAGGGAGAGCAACAGAGGAGGGATCCCTCTCCCAGGACGGACAGACGTGCAATAGATGCCGTGTGTAAATCCAAGAGATAATACATTTTACAGCATATAGACCGAATGTTAGGAAATGCATGTGTCTGTAATAAGAAGATGAATCCACGAGGATGTCAGCTACAATCCTGTGGAAGCCATCAGGGAAGCAGCATGACGAGACCCAAGGCAGGACCGCAGAGACAGGTTCAGCCACGACCCGAAGTCCACGACTTAATCCAGAACTCAGGATAGAGGATCCAGGACACAGGACTACAGCAAGAGGATCAGCCTCGACTCCGGATCCCGGCGTAGATATAGATACAAAACAAGAAGAAAGATTTGGCTGGGTTAATCGGAACAAGAGAATACACAGACACGGACAGAGAGGGGAAAGGTCATTGGATGAAAGTTATTCTTCATAACCCTCTAGAAAGATCTCATGAACTTCCCCACTCAATCCATCAAGACCCGAGCAGTTCTATTAGATATAAGAAACAGAGATAGGGAGCACAACAAGCTATCTCTTCGTCAGATGCACTCCCCCGCTTATCTAAGCGACTCTGTACCCCGTTACCCTCTACAAGGCCATAGACCAGCAGAGGGACCGTTACCCTCTACAAGGCCATAGACCAGCAGAGGGACCGTTACCCTCTACAAGGCCATAGAAGGAACAGGTGGGTAAGGGTAAGGGTTTTTAAGAATAAACCGCAAGGGTCTAAACTGGGAAAAAAGATTAAATATAAGGTACTATATTTTAAGTAATCCTATCTACTATTCCTGTATTCAAATAATGTATAAACTATTTAAAAATACTTTAGGAAATCCTATGTTATAAATATTAAAATAAAGAACTAAATGAATAAATAAATAACTAAATAAATAGAAACACACACACTGCCTGAGGAGTGTGTGTGTGTGTTCACAGCCACAGATGATGTTCGTCCTGTAAGTGCGACACTAGGAGCTCAGACATGACCTTCACGTCAGCCGCATCTCAAACTGAATTAGACTGAAATATATCATTAATGTCAAAACAGGCATCTGACAAAATGACAATGATGGATATTGTTGTTTCATCCAGTTTCATCAGACAGCAGAGTGATGTCCAGGTGTATATCAGTCTGTAGTGTCTCTACTTTAAAGAGTCCTCTCCTGCTGATGTTCAGGTGTATATCAGTATGTAGTGTCTCTACTTTAAAGAGTCCTCTCCTGCTGATGTTCAGGTGTATATCAGTATGTAGTCTCTCTACTTTAAAGAGTCCTCTCCTGCTGATGTTCAGGTGTATATCAGTATGTAGTGTCTCTACTTTAAAGAGTCCTCTCCTGCTGATGTTCAGGTGTATATCAGTATGTAGTGTCTCTACTTTAAAGAGTCCTCTCCTGCTGATGTTCAGGTGTATATCAGTATGTAGTGTCTCTACTTTAAAGAGTCCTCTCCTGCTGATGTTCAGGTGTATATCAGTATGTAGTGTCTCTACTTTAAAGAGTCCTCTCCTGCTGATGTTCAGGTGTATATCAGTATGTAGTGTCTCTACTTTAAAGAGTCCTCTCCTGCTGATGTTCAGGTGTATATCAGTATGTAGTGTCTCTACTTTAAAGAGTCCTCTCCTGCTGATGTTCAGGTGTATATCAGTATGTAGTCTCTCTACTTTAAAGAGTCCTCTCTTGCTGATGTTCAGGTGTATATCAGTCTGTAGTGTCTCTACTTTAAAGAGTTCTCTCCTGCTGATGTTCAGGTGTATATCAGTATGTAGTGTCTCTACTTTAAAGAGTCCTCTCCTGCTGATGTTCAGGTGTATATTAGTATGTAGTGTCTCTACTTTAAAGAGTCCTCTCCTGCTGATGTTCAGGTGTATATCAGTCTGTAGTGTCTCTACTTTAAAGAGTCCTCTCCTGCTGATGTTCAGGTGTATATCAGTATGTAGTGTCTCTACTTTAAAGAGTCCTCTCCTGCTGATGTTCAGGTGTATATCAGTCTGTAGTGTCTCTACTTTAAAGAGTCCTCTCCTGCTGATGTTCAGGTGTATATCAGTCTGTAGTGTCTCTACTTTAAAGAGTCCTCTCCTGCTGATGTTCAGGTGTATATTAGTATGTAGTGTCTCTACTTTAAAGAGTCCTCTCCTGCTGATGTTCAGGTGTATATCAGTCTGTAGTGTCTCTACTTTAAAGAGTCCTCTCCTGCTGATGTTCAGGTGTATATCAGTCTGTAGTGTCTCTACTTTAAAGAGTCCTCTCCTGCTGATGTTCAGGTGTATATTAGTATGTAGTGTCTCTACTTTAAAGAGTCCTCTCCTGCTGATGTTCAGGTGTATATCAGTCTGTAGTGTCTCTACTTTAAAGAGTCCTCTCCTGCTGATGTTCAGGTGTATATCAGTATGTAGTGTCTCTACTTTAAAGAGTCCTCTCCTGCTGATGTTCAGGTGTATATCAGTCTGTAGTGTCTCTACTTTAAAGAGTCCTCTCCTGCTGATGTTCAGGTGTATATCAGTCTGTAGTGTCTCTACTTTAAAGAGTCCTCTCCTGCTGATGTTCAGGTGTATATCAGTCTGTAGTGTCTCTACTTTAAAGAGTCCTCTCCTGCTGATGTTCAGGTGTATATCAGTATGTAGTGTCTCTACTTTAAAGAGTCCTCTCCTGCTGATGTTCAGGTGTATATCAGTCTGTAGTGTCTCTACTTTAAAGAGTCCTCTCCTGCTGATGTTCAGGTGTATATCAGTATGTAGTGTCTCTACTTTAAAGAGTCCTCTCCTGCTGATGTTCAGG
This sequence comes from Gymnodraco acuticeps, assembly GCF_902827175.1. NCBI lineage: Eukaryota > Metazoa > Chordata > Actinopteri > Perciformes > Bathydraconidae > Gymnodraco > Gymnodraco acuticeps. The sequence goes on along the minus strand of NW_022990353.1, from coordinate 11,568 downwards.
TGTATATCAGTCTGTAGTGTCTCTACTTTAAAGAGTCCTCTCCTGCTGATGTTCAGGTGTATATCAGTATGTAGTGTCTCTACTTTAAAGAGTCCTCTCCTGCTGATGTTCAGGTGTATATCAGTATGTAGTGTCTCTACTTTAAAGAGTCCTCTCCTGCTGATGTTCAGGTGTATATCAGTATGTAGTGTCTCCACTTTAAAGAGTCCTCTCCTGCTGATGTTCAGGTGTATATCAGTATGTAGTGTCTCTACTTTAAAGAGTCCTCTCCTGCTGATGTTCAGGTGTATATCAGTATGTAGTGTCTCCACTTTAAAGAGTCCTCTCCTGCTGATGTTCAGGTGTATATCAGTATGTAGTGTCTCTACTTTAAAAAGTTCTCTCCTGCTGATGTTCAGGTGTATATCAGTATGTAGTGTCTCTACTTTAAAGAGTCCTCTCCTGCTGATGTTCAGGTGTATATCAGTATGTAGTGTCTCCACTTTAAAGAGTCCTCTCCTGCGGATGTTCAGGTGTATATCAGTATGTAGTGTCTCTACTTTAAAGAGTCCTCTCCTGCTGATGTTCAGGTGTATATCAGTATGTAGTGTCTCCACTTTAAAGAGTCCTCTCCTGCTGATGTTCAGGTGTATATCAGTATGTAGTGTCTCTACTTTAAAGAGTCCTCTCCTGCTGATGTTCAGGTGTATATCAGTATGTGGTGTCTCTACTTTAAAGAGTCCTCTCCTGCTGATGTTCAGGTGTATATCAGTCTGTAGTGTCTCTACTTTAAAGAGTCCTCTCCTGCTGATGTTCAGGTGTATATCAGTATGTAGTGTCTCTACTTTAAAGAGTCCTCTCCTGCTGATGTTCAGGTGTATATCAGTATGTAGTGTCTCTACTTTAAAGAGTCCTCTCCTGCTGATGTTCAGGTGTATATCAGTATGTAGTGTCTCCACTTTAAAGAGTCCTCTCCTGCTGATGTTCAGGTGTATATCAGTATGTAGTGTCTCTACTTTAAAGAGTCCTCTCCTGCTGATGTTCAGGTGTATATCAGTATGTAGTGTCTCTACTTTAAAGAGTCCTCTCCTGCTGATGTTCAGGTGTATATCAGTATGTAGTGTCTCTACTTTAAAGAGTCCTCTCCTGCTGATGTTCAGGTGTATATCAGTATGTAGTGTCTCCACTTTAAAGAGTCCTCTCCTGCTGATGTTCAGGTGTATATCAGTATGTAGTGTCTCTACTTTAAAGAGTTCTCTCCTGCTGATGTTCAGGTGTATATCAGTATGTAGTGTCTCTACTTTAAAGAGTCCTCTCCTGCTGATGTTCAGGTGTATATCAGTATGTAGTGTCTCCACTTTAAAGAGTCCTCTCCTGCTGATGTTCAGGTGTATATCAGTATGTAGTGTCTCTACTTTAAAGAGTCCTCTCCTGCTGATGTTCAGGTGTATATCAGTATGTGGTGTCTCTACTTTAAAGAGTCCTCTCCTGCTGATGTTCAGGTGTATATCAGTATGTAGTGTCTCTACTTTAAAGAGTCTTCTCCTGCTGATGTTCAGGTGTATATTAGTATGTAGTGTCTCTACTTT
>NW_022990353.1:0-2500 GCF_902827175.1 Gymnodraco acuticeps | reverse complement strand
CTCAGCAAATAAGCACACTTTCATTTAGATGTCTTTATCTCACCATCAGGTCTAACAAGGCTTATTTTAGACTGAGCTCTGATGACTTGGTTAGAACAAATCAACCCCTTTTACCTCAAACTAGGGCAGTAGTCACTGTAACGCATGAAAAATCACAAAAATAATCTTTTGTCGATGCTCACAACCTCCTCAGAGCAGAAATGTTAAAATGTCAACTGATAAAAAAACGATATTAACAACATGTCTGCCGTTTGCAGTGCATTTCTGCATGAAGATAAAATACTGTACAATATGTCGTTAGCATGAGCTCGTCTTTACACGCTACCTGCAATGACGCTGACTTTTTTCTTTGTATGCAAAAAGGTGAAGTTTTATAATACAGCGGAAATTATATCTTCTGTTCCTTTGAACGAATATTATTTGTGTTATTTATCTTCTTTGTCAACACGCCCCCAGCTGATAAAAAAATAAAAGTCACATAGATTGGACCACTTTGTTTTTCTCTCCCTTATCACTGCTGCGAGCAGACCGTTATTCACACAGGACACACCAAGCAAACAAAAGAACATTACAATGAAAGGAATCTGTGAGTCCTGGTATTTGTGTCCAAGTTAAAAGGTTCCCTGTTAAAAATGAAATGTAAGTCACAGGATAGTGTCACTCAATCGGGGGAAAAACACAACGAATAAGAGCTAAAAATGGCTGCTGTCTTTGCCTCTACATTGAGACAAATCAACGAGCTCCAGAGTGGCAGTAGAGACTTCATCCCCTCCTCTTCCTCTCGCTGCTCCTCCTCCTCCTCCTCCTCCTCCTCTTCACTTTGAAATCTGTGGATCTCCCCAGAGCTTTGGAATGGATTGGATAAAAATAAAAACAACTTTTAAAAAAAAGTCTCTGTGTGAAAGTCTCCACCTTTTTTCTGGACGTTTGTAGTAGGATTTGATAAAGAGCAAGATGTCAAAGTTCACATCTCTTAGTCCCCCACGATCTGTGTCTGTGTGTGTGTGTGTGTGTGTGTGTGTGTGTGTGTCTGCTACTTGAAGACATAGTTGATCAGGACCTGAAGGAGGATGAGGAAAACGATGATGACGTAGTCGCGCTGTTGGAGGAACGAAGCGCTCTCCACCCGGCCGGCTGCACGGCTCCGCAGAACGCTGATGTTCCTGCAGAAACACAGGAGTTATATCCAGTATATATACAGTACATATCCAGTATATATACAGTTACATATTCAGTATATATACAGTACATATCCAGTATATATACAGTACATATCCATTATATATACAGTACATATCCATTATATATACAGTACATATTCAGTATATATACAGTACATATCCAGTATATATACAGTACATATCCATTATATATACAGTACATATCCATTATATATACAGTACATATCCAGTACATATCCAGTACATATCCAGTATATATACAGTATATATACAGTACATATCCAGTATATATACAGTACATATCCAGTATATATACAGTATATATCCAGTATATATACAGTTACATATTCAGTATATATACAGTACATATCCAGTATATATACAGTACATATCCATTATATATACAGTACATATTCAGTATATATACAGTACATATCCATTATATATACAGTACATATCCATTATATATACAGTACATATACAGTATATATACAGTACATATACAGTATATATACAGTACATATCCAGTACATATCCAGTACATATCCAGTATATATACAGCTACATATCCAGTATATATAGTTACATATCCAGTATATATACAGTACATATCCAGTATATATAGTTACATATCCAGTATATATCCAGTTACATATCCAGTATACATCCAGTTACATATCCAGTATATATACAGTACATATCCAGTATATATAGTTACATATCCAGTATATATACAGTTACATATCCAGTATACATCCAGTATATATACAGCTACATATCCAGTATATATAGTTACATATCCAGTATATATACAGTACATATCCAGTATATATAGTTACATATCCAGTATATATCCAGTATATATACAGCTACATATCCAGTATATATAGTTACATATCCAGTATATATCCAGTTACATATCCAGTATATATACAGCTACATATCCAGTATATATAGTTACATATCCAGTATATATACAGTTACATATCCAGTATACATCCAGTATATATACAGCTACATATCCAGTATATATAGTTACATATCCAGTATATATACAGTACATATCCAGTATATATACAGTTACATATCCTGTATATATACAGTTACATATCCAGTATATATACAGTACATATCCAGTATATATACAGTTACATATAAAGTATATATACAGTACATATACAGTTACATATACAGTACATATCCAGTATATATACAGTTACATATAAAGTATATATACAGTACATATACAGTTACATATACAGTACATATACAGTTACATATACAGTACATATACAGTTACATATCCAGTATATATACAG
>NW_022990352.1:0-22778 GCF_902827175.1 Gymnodraco acuticeps | reverse complement strand
GCACAGAGTGGGAACTCCAGAGAGAGGTTCCAGGTTGTTGCATTGAACATATTCAGGAGAATATTTGTCATTGTTCCAATGATAATAAACAAACATTTGCATAAAGCGTATTTGTCCACTCATATGTCAAATCAAATCAGGTTTTATTTATATAGCACATTTATAAACGATTGTTGGTAGAGCCAAAGTGCTGTACATATAATAAAAATAGCCTACAGTAGAGACACTTTACAGCAAATACAACAGCACAGACCCTCTGTCCTTAGACCCTCTGTCCTTAGACCCTCTGTCCTCAGACCCTCTGTCCTTAGACCCTCTGTCCTCAGACCCTCTGTCCTTAGACCCTCTGTCCTCAGACCCTTTGTCCTCAGACCCTCTGTCCTCAGACCCTCTGTCCTCAGACCCTCTGTCCTCAGACCCTCTGTCCTCAGACCCTCTGTCCTCAGACCCTCTGTCCTCAGACCATCTGTCCTCAGACCCTCTGTCCTCAGACCCTCTGTCCTCAGACCCTCTGTCCTCAGACCCTCTGTCCGTAGACCCTCTGTCCTCAGACCCTCTGTCCTCAGACCCTCTGTCCTCAGACCCTCTGTCCTCAGACCCTCTGTCCGTAGACCCTCTGTCCTCAGACCCTCTGTCCTCAGACCCTCTGTCCTCAGACCCTCTGTCCTCAGACCCTCTGTCCTCAGACCCTCTGTCCGTAGACCCTCCTAGACCCTCTCCGTAGACCCCTCTGTCCTTAGACCCTCCATCGTACAAGGAAACACTTCCAGAGAAAACCCACAGTTTAAAGGGAACATGGGAGAAACCTCAGGGAGAGCAACAGAGGAGGGATCCCTCTCCCAGGACGGACAGACGTGCAATAGATGCCGTGTGGAAATTGAAGAGATAATACATTTGACAGCATATAGACTGAATGTTAGGAAATGCATGTGTCTGTAATAAGAAGATGAATCCACGAGGATGTGAGCTACAATCCTGTGGAAGCCATCAGGGAAGCAGCATGACGAGACCCAAGGCAGGACCGCAGATACAGGTTCAGCCACGACCCGAAGTCCACGACTTAATCCAGAACTCAGGATAGAGGATCCAAGACACAGGACTACAGCAAGAGGATCAGCCTCGACTCCGGATCCCGGCGTAGATATAGATACAAAACAAGAACAAAGATTTGGCTGGGTTAATCGGAACAAGAGAATACACAGACACAGACAGAGAGGGGAAAGGTCATTGGATAAAAGTTATTCTTGATAACCATCTAGAAAGATCTCATGAACTTCCCCACTCAATCTATCAAGACCCGAGCAGTTCTATAGATATAGATAAGAACCAGAGAGAGGGAGCACAACAACCTATCTCTTCGTCAGATGCACTCCCCCGCTTATCTAAGCGACTCTGTACCCCGTTACCCTCTACAAGGCCATAGACCAGCAGAGGGACCGTTACCCTCTACAAGGCCAGTAGACCAGCAGAGGACCGTTACCCTCTACAAGGCCATAGACCAGCAGAGGGGACCGTTACCCTCTACAAGGCCATAGACCAGCAGAGGGGACCGTTACCCTCTACAAGGCCATAGACCAGCAGAGGGACCGTTACCCTCTACAAGGCCATAGACCAGCAGAGGGGACCGTTACCCTCTACAAGGCCATAGACCAGCAGAGGGGACCGTTACCCTCTACAAGGCCATAGCCCAGCAGAGGGGACCGTTACCCTCTACAAGGCCATAGACCAGCAGAGGGACCGTACCGTTACCCTCTACAAGGCCATAGACCAGCAGAGGGACCGTTACCCTCTACAAGGCCATAGACCAGAGAGGGGACGTTAACCTCTACAAGGCCATAGACCAGCAGAGGGGACCGTTACCCTCTACAAGGCCATAGCCCAGCAGAGGGGACCGTTACCTCTACAAGGCCATAGACCAGCAGAGGGGACCGTTTACCCTCTACAAGGCCATTAGACCAGCAGAGGGGACCGTTGACCCTCTACAAGGGCCATAGCCCAGCAGAGGGGACCGTTACCCTCTACAAGGCCATTAGCCCAAGCAGAGGGGGCCCGTTACCCTCTACAAGGCCATAGACCAGCAGAGGGGACCGTTACCCTCTACCAAGGCCATAGGAACCCAGCAGAGGGGACCGTTACCCTCTACAAGGCCATAGTGACCAGCAGAGGGGACCGTTACCCTCTACAAGGCCATAGACCAGCAGAGGGGACCGTTTACCCTCTACAAGGCCATAGACCAGCAGAGGGGACCGTTACCCCTCTACAAGGCCATAGACCAGCAGAGGGGACCGTTACCCTCTACAAGGCCATAGACCAGCAGAGGGACCGTTACCCTCTACAAGGCCATAGCCCAGCAGAGGGGACCGTTACCCTCTACAAGGCCATAGCCCAGCAGAGGGGACCGTTACCCTCTACAAGGCCATAGACCAGCAGAGGGGACCGTTACCCTCTACAAGGCCATAGCCCAGCAGAGGGACCGTTACCCTCTACAAGGCCATAGACCAGCAGAGGGACCGTTACCCTCTACAAGGCCATAGACCAGCAGAGGGGACCGTTACCCTCTACAAGGCCATAGACCAGCAGAGGGGGGACCATTACCCTCTACAAGGCCATAGACCAGCAGAGGGGACCGTTACCCTCTACAAGGCCATAGACAGCAGAGGGACCGTTACCCTCTACAAGGCCATAGACCCAGCAGAGGGGACCCGTTACCCTCTACAAGGCCATAGCCCAGCAGAGGGGACCGTTACCCTCTACAAGGCCATAGACCAGCAGAGGGGACCGTTACCCTCTACAAGGCCATAGACCAGCAGAGGGACCGTTACCCTCTACAAGGCCATAGACCAGCAGAGGGGACCGTTACCCTCTACAAGGCCATAGACCAGCAGAGGGGACCGTTACCCTCTACAAGGCCATAGACCAGCAGAGGGGACCGTTACCCTCTACAAGGCCATAGACCAGCAGAGGGGACCGTTACCCTCTACAAGGCCATAGACCAGCAGAGGGGACCGTTACCCTCTACAAGGCCATAGACCAGCAGAGGGGACCGTTACCCTCTACAAGGCCATAGACCAGCAAAGGGGACCGTTACCCTCTACAAGGGCCATAGCCAGCAGAGGGACCGTACCCTCTACAAGGCCACTAGACAGCAGAGGGGACGTTACCCTCTAACAAGGGCCATAGACCAGCAGAGGGGACCGTACCCTCTACAAGGCCATAGACAGCAGACGGGGACCGTTACCCTCTACAAGGCCATAGACCAGCAGAGGGACCGTTACCCTCTACAAGGCCATAGACCAGCAGAGGGACCGTTCCCCTCTACAAGGCCCATAGACCGAGCAAGCGGTGGGACCGTTTACCCTCTTTACAGGCCCTAGCCCAGCAGAGGGGACACGTTAACCCTCTACAAGGCCATAGCCCAGCAGAGGGACCGTACCCTCTACAAGGCCATAGCCCAGCAGAGGGGGACCGTTACCCTCTACAAGGCCATAGCCCCAGCAGAGGGGGACCGTTTACCCTCTACAAGGCCATAGCCCAGCAGAGGGGACCGTTACCCTCTACAAGGCCATTCGCCCAGCAGAGGGGGACCGTTACCCTCTAACCAAGGCCATAGACCAGCAGAAGAGGGGACCGTTACCTCTTACAAGGCCATAGCCAGCAGAACCGACAGAGGGGACCGTTACCCTCTACAAGGCCATTAGACCAGCAGAGGGGACCATTTACCCTCTTCCAAGGCCATAGCCCAAGCAGAGGGGGACCGTTACCCTCTACAAGGGCCAATAGCCCAGACAGAGGGAACGTTACCCTCTACAAGGCCATTAGCCCAGCAGAGGGACATTACCCTCTACAAGGCCATAGCCCAGCAGAGGGGACCGTTACCCTCTACAAGGCCATAGACCAGCAGAGGGGACCATTACCCTCTACAAGGCCATAGACCAGCAGAGGGGACCGTTACCCTCTACAAGGCCATAGACCAGCAAAGGGGAAATGGGGGGTGGGTAAGGGTTTTTAGGAATAAACCGCAAGGGTCTAAAGGGAAAAAAGATGAAATATAAGGTACTATATTTTATGTTGTTGATAAGATTATTAAAAACTTGAGGTTTTTAGAACAGATACAAAATTTGCGATTAAATATCTTAATCGACTGACAGCCCTAATATTTATATCATATTTATTCATACCGGCCTCTCTTAGGTACGTTCTGATTTTATTTGATGTGTGTTGTGTCATGCAGTTTAATATAGATAACATAAATAATTGAATTAATTAATATTTAATTATATATTTTTTTTTTCCTTCACTTAAAAAAACTGTTTTGTTTTTTGTTTACTGAATGTCTGGACTCCTCCTCCTCCTCCTCCTCCTCCTCCTCCTCCTCCTCCTCCTCCTCCTCCTCCTCCTCCTCCTCCTCCTCCTCCTCCTCCTCCTCCTCCTCCTCCTCTCCAGGCTCCAGCATCAGGAGGATCCAGTAAGGATTCATCAGCGGCTCATAAGGATGACGGTCTCTTTAAAGCTCCTCCCCCTCCCCCTAAAGTCACTAAATGTGTGACCCTCCCCACGGATCTGTACCAGGACACCGTCACTGCACTCAAGTGCCGCAAAGAGCACAAAGAGGTACTCGAAAGCACTTCCATTTCACTGTAATCAACACGTTATCAGTCCAGAGAGACATCCGTACGAATCACACATTCTAATTTTAAAGTTACTTAACTGCGTATCATTTTAATTGTATTATTAACATATATTTTTTTTTTGTTCTCAAAGAAATACATTTTTTTGTGAAATGAGTTTAATGGCGTGCAGGTGTGATTAACCGTAGCTCCTTGCCTCCTTCACTCCACGTTCCTGAATAAAAGGAGCGAGCCGGTAGCAGCAGCTCTCTTAACCGCCTCTGTGTTGCAGCTTTACACCGTGGTGCAGCACGTGAAGCACTTCAACGACGTGGTGGAGTTCGGGGAAAATCAGGAGTTCACAGACGACTTCGAGTACCTGGCGACGGGTCTGAAGAGCGGACAGCCGCTCAACACGCGCTGCCTCAGGTGAGCACGTTCTTTATTATTATGTAAATATATCTAATGTGTAAATATGTTTATTTTATTTTTTAACACTTTATTTTTTAAAGTTTACATTATAAAGAATAATCACACAGAATGTAACTGAGCAGTGAAATACATACTGGAGATGCAACAGTGCACATTTAAAGCAGATCAAATGCACCCCCCACCAACAGCGCCGACCCCTCCTCATCTCCTCACCTCCTCATCTCCTCACCTCCTCACCTCCTCATCTCCTCACCTCCTCATCTCCTCATCTCCGCCGCTCCCATTTTTTATGCCATAAGTAGGGCTGCACGAATTGGGGAAATAATGTAATTGCGATTTTTCTGACAGATATTGCGATTCGAATTGCGATATTTGTTTTTTAGCGACCCAACGGAAGTTTATTGTAAAATGCGGCCATGTCTCCGGCTAGGAAGGTCGCATCAACGTGCTCCCGTCTCCAGCACCCCGCAGCCCGAGCTACGAGTGAAAGAACTAAACTTACATGAAACTCCCGTTGGGTTGCTTTAAAGTCAAGCTTCAGTTTAAGATTCACCCTGTGATAGAAACATGTGATGGAGCATTACTAACCTGACTCTGATGGTTCACCAAAGCATGTAGGAAAGCTCCATTGGAAGCCATTTGGAAAGGGCAGGCACTTTCAGAAGCACTTGGCAGGTGATTGGATCAATCTGTCTATCACCTTCTATCATGGGCCACTTCTGATTGGTTAACAATGGCTGGTACATGTGGAGCACAGCACTTCTGATTGGTGTGGATGACTGACACACAAGAAGAAAAAATGTAAAAAAAATCTCAGGTTTTGCGATTTGATAATCGCATCATTTCAAATCGCGATTTCGATTTAAAATCGATTAATCGTTCAGCCCTAGCCATAAGTTAGTCTCTCTCCGTTGGTGCGCGGGGCTAATGCTAATAATGCTAATGCGAGCGAATAAAATGGCGGCTTCACAAAACCTTTCAGAGTTTTACGGGCCGTGGTTTGCAATTCGCCCAGCCAATCAGAAATTGGAACTTGTTCCTCCCCATGAAAGAACCACCTCTCTGGCAGGGACTGAAAAGGTTCCGAGAACTAGGTTCTAGTTCCAGATCTTTTTGGTGTGAACGCAAAATCCCAAGAACTATCGGAACTATTCCTGGGAAAAGTACTCCGGTGTGAAAGCGCCTTATATGTTCATTTTCAGGGTGTCTTCGGGGTCTTAAAAAGTATTACAAGTTCATAAATCAATTTAGTGAAAATGAAGGCAATTCAAAAGTATTAAAGGGCATTTTCCAAGGTATTACATGTTGTAGCTTGTTTCCAATAAGTATATGAATGGTCCAAAGAGGTTGTATTCTACAGTCTGCCTGAATGTAATCATGGCGTAGGTGTGTAGTGTGATTCTGTGTAGTTTATTGATGGCATCCCGTTGGGTTTGAGGTCATCTGAACAGGACATCGCGCGCTCACTGCTTGATAGCGCGAAGCTCCGTTTACGCCGGTTGCTAAGCAACATCGTTATGGGGAAATGCAAGACTGCGTCCAAATGATTGGAAGATAAGGAGGAAGGACAATCAATACTGTATATAGTCAATGTGAGGTAAAGTGTGTCGCCAAGGTAACCGGTTAGAACTCAAAGTGGCGATGAGGTCTTAACATGTATGGAAAGGGTCTTAAGAAAGGTCTTCCATGTGACTTCAGGATTCCTGCATAGACCCTGATTGTAATTCATTTCTTATTTTAAAGTTACTTAACTGAATATAATTCGATTTTTATCTTTGATTTTATCTTTAATTGTATTAATCTCTAATCTTGTGTGAATCTGTGCCGTCGACGTCTTTCTCAAGACTCGTTTTTGGAAAAATACCTTTTTGAAGACCACATCTTGATTTATTAAGAAAACAATTGTGTTTGAAAATAATGACGACACACATTGTGTTCAAATGTGCCGTCTATTCGTCACATCACAGAAGTGTTCGTCAAAATTATGTATCTAATATATCATATTCCAATTACTTGTACATAGACTCTCCTTGCACTATTTTTAAACCTTAGACACTGAAGACATAACCAAATAGAAACAGACACTCTGCTGATTGAAGGAATTATTATATTGTTGTACAACACTAAGAGCCAGAATACTTCCATCAAGTCCAAAGATTGTTGGTCCACCTGTGAGAGACTCTATGACTCATCATAACAACCTAGTGAGGCTGTCCAACCACATCCTCTCTGACCCAAACCATGCTCTGAACAGTGAGTATGAACTGCTACCATCTGATGGAGATACAGGGTCCCACCATTCAATAAGGTCAGACTGAAGCATCCTTTGAGCATCAGTCAGTCCTCTCAGTGAACACAGAGCTGACCCCAGATCACTGATTGTGCCGTTATGTTAAATGTTTGTTGTTTGTGTTTCATGTGTTGTGTCTGGATACCTGTCTGTTGATGTTGGACATGGAGCTGCTGTGACGCAAGGAGCATTTCAGACTTGATCTGACAAATAAAGTAGTATCGTATCGTATCGTATCCTCCAAGAGTCTCAAGAATAACAGAATCTCACAGGTTTTACACACTTCTTTTTAGTTTACACAGCTCTATACCTTCGGACCTTTTACAATCACATGTTACAAGACCCTATAACACACTGCAGACAGACATGTGCACATTCATGGTCTCTTTGAATAAACAAAAGGATGAAACTCATGAGCATGACGTCCTGAAACCCGGAAGTAAACTCCTTCCGGTTCCTTCGACAAAAAAGCAAAGCAGTTTCTTCATAGGGTTTAGGAAAATAGCTGGAAATCAGATCTGTGGTTGAAACGCATTTAAGAGACGGATCGCGTTTTGTTCAGCCGGATAAACTCCACATGTCTACTTTTATCATTTTCAAATCATAAATCTAATCGATAGATTTATGATTAGAAAATGATAAGAGATGGGGAGATGATGCTTTCTCTCTCGTAGCTCCGCCTCTATTGTTTATTAACTCGCCTACTTTTGATCCACTTTGTTGGAGTTGGTCGCTGTGTCTCTCCACCTCTCTAGCCGTGTTCTGTTACTTTAAAGACGGTGTCTCGCTTGGGGGAACACTCGTTTGGGGGAACACTCGTTTGGCGCGATCTGTTGTGACTGTGTAATAACATCGAAAAGTCTAGACCCCGAACATAAGGTGCCGCCTCTTTTTCAGATCTATTTTCTAGGGAAAATCAAATATTCGTGTCAATACGGTATTCTCTGATTCTCTCCACTCTGCCATCCGTGGCACTTAATACGCAGCATTCCTTGAACAGGGTGTCCGCGGGGTCTTTGGTGGGGGTTATCTGCTGGTGGACGACCTGAGAGATCTACAGCAGGAGAACACGCCGTCCACCGCGGAGAATAAACAGAAGGGCAACCATGACAACCATGCTCCGGGGTCTTCTTCGCTGCTTTTGGTGTATTTTGTGGCGGCAGCAGCGCCACTTACAGGCCTGGCATATGTACTACAGCGTTTCCAGCATTTCCAGCGGTCTAGTGTGAACGGACGCGTTAATGAATCGAATGCGTGTGAACGGAAGACTTTTTTGCGCGTCCTCGTGGGGCCGGGGTCTAAGCCAAACTATATCCGGTCACAGAGATCTGCTATTTGAAAGTAAGGTCAACACATATCGACCCTAAATATAGTCTATATTAAGAACGAGAAAAGTCTTAACATATATATCGTTTTTTGTAAACATATGACAAATGTGTGAGGGTGATGACGTCAGAGCATCGTCCTATGTGCCGGGCTGAGCCCCCGACAGCCCCAGCCCAATTGAGCCCCTGGGTATTTGTGAGGGAGCTCCTATATGGCATTACCCCGCTGAAGCTCACCAACGTTTAACATAGTTCAAAGTTTTGTCAATTGTTTATTGGTCAAATCCTGGTTTCTAATGGTTTCTGAGGAGTTCTACTGGAATGAAAGAGCACAGAAGCAACAAAGCAGCATCCTGCATTAACCCTGACCTTCACAGAGAGGTTGAAGTTCATGTGGAGAGGAGGCTTCAGTAGTCTGTCTGCACTCTGTTTAGTTGTGCTATCTTACAATCAATATAGTCAATGTGAGGTAAAGTGTGTCGCCAATGTAACCGGTTAGAACTCGAAGTTGCGATGAGGTCTTAAAAGGTCTGGAAAGGGTCTTAAAAAGGTCTTAAAAGGTATTACATTTGACTTCAGGATTCCTGCATATACCCTGTTGAACCTATTTATGATGCTCTCTCTCGTAGCTCCGCCTCTCTTGTTTATTAACTCGCCTACTTTTGATCCACTTTGTTGGAGTTGGTCTCTGTGTCTCCATCTCTCTTGTTGTACTGTTACTTTAAGATGTGTAATAACATCGAAAAGTCTAAACCCTGAATATCAGACGACCTTCTTTTTCAGATCTTTTTTCTTGGAAAAATCTTATATTCGGGTCAATACGGTATTCTCTCCACTCTGTGCTGATGCTGTGTGTGTGTGTGTGCAGTGTGATCAGCCTGGCGACGCGCTGTGCGATGCCCAGCTTCAGGATGCACCTGAGGGCCAGAGGGAAGGTGGCTCAGGTCTTCAAAACGCTCAACGACGCCCCCCAACACTCGGTGAGGATCAGACACCTGCAGATCATTAACCTCCTATCTCTCTTCCTTATACCAACATCTGAGAATCGTTACTCATTTATATGCAAATCTTGCACATTTCAGAACACTACACTTTTAAAGCCCTTCTTTAATTCAGACTGAACATATAACATGCCCCCCCCCTCCTGTGAGCAGAACCTGGCTCTGTGCACGGCCACGCTGATGTACATCCTGAGTCGGGACCGTCTGAACATGGACCTGGATCGATCCTGTCTGGACCTGATGATCCGGCTGCTGGAGATGGACCACGACCAGGTGCCCGGCGCCGTGTCCGACCCCGACGCCCAGTTCAGCGCCAGAGAGATCGCCAAGATAAAGGAGAAGATCCGGAAGCTGTGCGACACCGTGCACAACAAACACCTGGACCTGCAGAACATCACGGTACGAAACCCTGCACACAACACCCTCTGATGTTATCATGTTCCGTCAGCAGCTCTTCATGGTTTTGCACAATTTAAATGTCTCTATTTTTAGGCGTTGTTATACGTCTCAGATATATAAAAAACATGTCTGTTGCCCCTTTCACACCAACGCGGTTCCGGTGCTTATCAGGCTCTAGCTCCGAACCGGAGCTAGAGCCTGATAAGCACCGGGTTTTCCTGTTCTCAGCGGAGCCGGCTCTAAGCACCGAAAAACCAGTTCTTATCAAGCTCCAAAAAACTGTCTAGAATAGGGCTGTGCAATTAATCGTATTTGAATCTCGATGTTGGCGTGCAGCGATTACAAAAACAACGTAATCGAAATAAAACGATTTTTTTTTTTTATTGGTTTTTCAGTTGAATTATACTTAAAGTTCAGGGTAATCAACTGTTAAAAACACACTGTTCCAATTTTATTTTTCAATAAATGGATGTTCTCAAAGTAAATGGATAATCGTTTTTAATAATCGTGATATCAATTATTGACCAAAAATAATCGTGATTATGATTTTTGCCATAATCGCACAGCCCTAGTCTAGAAGCAAGAACTGCATACGTCACGCTTACGTCGGGGGCGGGATCACCCTCCTGAACAACAACAGAAATCAAATGACACGCGACCTCCGCCTTTCCTCCAGCTTCAACGTGATCTGTAGAAATAACATTGAGAATCAGTTTTAATGTTGTACCGTAGTAATTAATGCTGCAAAGGTCGGTATTTTGAGCTTGGCGCATGCAGAGGCTAACAACAGCTAGCTCTAACGCCATCGAATAGGACGTATACTTTCTTTCTCCTACGTAATCGTCGTTGATGATTGTGAAGAACATTTGAAAGTCGCTTGTGACGAATGGAAAGTTCGTGGTGAAGTCGTCCGATTATTTCCATTTGGTTTCGACAAAGCAAAACGAGCAGCGCTTCAATACAATCGGCCATTGTTGTTGTTGTCGATGTGAGGGCTTTGGCTTTATGAAGCAGGCGCAAACGATGACGCAGCACCACTCGGGCTCTGGGCGGTGTGAACAAAACGGGGCCTGTAAAGAAAAACCGGTTCAGAACCAGAGCTAGACCGGGAGCTGCGTCGGTGCTCAAAATACCAAACAGACCACTCATTGTAGCCTCATACCCTCTATTTCAGCCTGTTACTAAAGTGCTGATTCTGGGTCAGTAGGGGGGGGCTAATGCCTGCTCAGAACTCTCCCAGCAGAAACTCCGCTAAATGCCGTCGTGATTAAACTCCATATCATGTTCCAAACCGCATCAAGCATTATTTCTGAAACCGTATGGAGCTCAAATGCTTTTTCTCTTTATATTTATTTAGAAAACAAGTCAATATTCAATCCGACTTTATTTTGTCCCTCCTCTCTCCCTGTAGACGGGTCACTTGGCGATGGAGACGTTACTCTCTCTGACGTCCAAGCGAGCGGGGGACTGGTTCAAAGAGGAGCTCCGGCTGCTGGGAGGACTGGACCACATCGTGGATAAAGGTACTCCACAGAGAGGCTAGTGATTATATAGAGCGGGGGGGTCAAACTCAATGCCATCGCCTGTATTACGTTCCCTTCTGAACTAGTTTATTTTAGACCGCAATGTAAACAAAAGGCAGGCAGGCAGCCTGAAACAAACAAAGGAAGGACTCTAACACAGGAGTCTAGTTATATGTGGGGAAAATAAATACTAGTACACTAACTAAAGAACGAAACAAAACCTCACTTCAAGAGTGGAACAACTAACAACGGGAGTCTACACAAACACAGCTAACTAAAGGCAACAGTCACAAATCCTAACTATGCTCTAAACACTAACTAACCTACTCTACACTCTACTAACACACAATATCACACGGAGATAAACACACGAGATGAACCACAGAATGAAGAGCAACAGAGCCTCCAGAGTGGTAGTTGTTCCCGGGCTTTATAATCATCTGCAGCAGGTGTGCGCCGGCGGTGCGCTGCGACTGGAAGACGTCGGGTCCGGCGTGCTCCAATCACGATCTTCGGAGGCGGACCAGAGGATGGGCAGCCAATGACGTCAGGGCTACTGCGCAGCTTATTTAAATATTACACACCCAGCTGAAAACACTCACAGGCAGATTAATGAGCAGACAGAAACCGTAACAGCCGGCCACATCAGCATTATGGTTGCACTCAAAGGGCCGGTTGCAATATTACATGATCGCCTCTGCATTGGATTATTATCGGTAAGTTAATAACTTCATAATTAACTACGTCTGAAAGCAGAAGTCTAGGGCGAGTAATTGCAATTCTCTTCTGTGCGCATAATGAGATGCATTGTGGGAAATGTAGTTAATGGGCAACGTGCTTCTGTAAAGCGCCATGTAACCGTATAATAAACGTATTATACTCCTTTTCAAGCTCTTGCGGACCACATGAAATGAAGTCTTGAGTTTGCCCCCCCTGATATGAAGTGGTAATGATGGAGATGTGTTCTGACCCTGTTGTTGCTCCTCCTCTGCAGTGGGGGACTGTGTGGAGAACCTGAACCAGGAGGATGAGAAGGAGAAGATGGTGTCGTCTCTGTGGGGAGCCGAGCGCTGCTTACGGGTGTTAGAGAGCGTACGTACAGCAGGGAGTAACGTGTGTTTGTATGATGCTTTACAAGATGAGGGTTACTGTTGCATTCATTTATATAGCACATTTAAAGCAACCTCAGTTGACCAAAGTGCTGTACAGGGAACAAATATAGACTTGATATATATATATATATCTATATATTAGGGGTGTAACGGTTCACAAACATTTCGGTTCGGTACGTACCTCGGTTTTTTGGTCACGGTTCGGTTCGGTACGTTTTCGGTACAGCAGAATTTTTTTTCACAAAACAAAACATATATATATATATTTGTATTATTATTATTAAACTGAATAATGTATTCACTCAAATAAATACAAAATATAATAAAATAAACATTAAGGTGCAGCATTTCGATGAACTGAAATAATCTGTATTTGAACTTTACTGTACTAGTACTCACAAAACATAAACTATTAGTTTTGGGTTTTTAATTATTATTAAACTGTGAATATTCACTCAAATAAATACAAAATATAATAAAATGAACATTAAGGTGCAGCATTTCGATGAACTGAAATAATCTGTATTTGAACTGTAGCCTACTGTACTAGCACCTAAGCAGCCAGCTTGACATTAGGACTTGCTTGTCATTGTATTTTCATGTTTTTTTAAATAAAAATGAACTTGTCCACATTGCTTGCCGAAAGGGCAGATCTGCTGGCACTAACAATGTCTCCTGATGTGGAGAAAACCCTCTTGCTAGGGACAGAGGTAGCCGATACAGCCAGGCATAGGCGGCGCGTGAGGCTCAGGTTTGGGAAGGCTAAATCACTTTTTTTTTACCTGACGCTGCCCGCCTCCGGCGTCTATAGAAAAGAGATCAACTCAGTGAAAGCACCGCCTGCTGACCGATCAGAGCTCAGTGTGCGGAGTTTAAATCTATCAAGTCATATTACAGGATAAAGGAAATACAGTTTAAACTGCCGTATGCAGAGAAGACGCCGACGTGTCGCACTTTATCATTCATATCACACTGATATCACATCATCAATCAGATCATCGATCTCACATCGATATCACAATATTTCCTTATCTGAGTCAGCTGAGCCGTATCTGGCCGTGCAACACTTAGTTACATTGTCACAGACTGTATGCAGATGTATTATTTTAAGCAACACATTAAGTTGACGAAACACTCAACTCAAATGTAATTAAAGTCAGATCCCCTCGTGTTTTAGATGGGGCAGTATCATAAACCTGTTGTACGCTTTCAAACACTCTGTAGTTTATTTATTTTTTAACGAGTTGTTCTGTATTCACCTTGCAGCAACTCTGTGGCTTGTATCCTGGATTATATGTTTAAGTCATGGATGTCTAAAGTTCATATTTGTCTAATATTAGTTTACTTTTCATTAATGAAGTATGACGCTGCGCTGTCGGTACACTTGTCCCTGTTTGTGATTGGTCAAATGTTGCTAACCCCGCCCCTTTAACGTGAACGCGTTCTCAGCTGGAGAGAGAAACCCTGGCTTGATTTACCGAGTTGATAACCAGCGCCGTAGGACCGCTTAGCGAGATCTCGTTTGTTAGGGTTAGTTAAGATTACTCAAACATATCCAGGGTCTGTTGAACTGGCTTCGTAGCACAGGGCACAGGTGGCTAGCAGCGCTAATGTCAAAGACACAAACATTATACATTATATTTTTATTTTACCAGGATGCAGTGACACAAATATTTGGGAAGGCTTAGCCTTCCCAAGCCTACAGCACCCGCCGCCCCTGCAGCCAGGTAGCGCTTTGCTAACATGGCAACATAAGGATATTTGGTGTTTCTAATAGCTTTGGCTCGGTCTGATCTCTCTGCGAGTGGTGGAGGCTTAAATGCTAGTGGGAGTTGGGTTTGCACTTCAGTCTTTTTTCTTTTGGTACCGGTGATATTCACGTTCGGGTGATGCCTTTTCAAGAGTGTGCAAGTTTGATGTATTGCCAGCCGCGTAACCAATTTTAGTTGAACAATGCCGACAAACAGCTTTGGTTCGGTCCACCTGTCTTTGTCCGTCATCCTTGTACGTAACTGCGAAACCAAAATGTTCCCAAACCGGAGACTTCAATGATGCTGGAGGATTTTCGAGCTCAACTTTATCTGCGTTCGCGATTAATTTTTGACAGTTCCTCAAATTACTGACTACATTTGAACGCATCCCTCTGACCAGCTCTGATAGTATGCCTCTCATCCAATGAAATGACTTGCTCGCTCTATGACGCGTTGAACCCAATGTGAGAAAATTACTCTGAATGCTGCGACGCAGCACCTGAGATTACTTCCAAAAAGTTATTCACGTTCTCAATTTTTTACGTTTAACGTTATATTCGTTCGGTACACTTCGGTACACACCTGTACCGAACCGAAGGGCCCGTACCGAATAATTTCGGTACGGGTACGTGTACCGTTACACCCCTACTATATATATAGATATATATATATAGATATATAAAACGTTATAATATTAGAAGCTTTCAGGTGAAATGTGTGTCTTTTTTTTTCAGCTGACGGACCACAACCCAGAGAACCAGAGCTACCTGATCGCCTACAAAGACTCATCACTCATCATCTCCTCTGCAAAGTGAGGACACACACACAGAGACACACACACACACACACACAGAGACACACACACACACAGAGACACACACACACACACACACACACACACACACACACACACACACACACACAGAGACACACACACACAGACACACACACAGACACACACACACACAGACACACACAGACACACACACACACACACAGAGACACACACAGACACACACTCGCTTGTCAGGAAGGGGTTTCATTGTAATTTGTGTGTGTGTGTGTGTGTGTGTGTGTGTGTGTGTGTGTGTGTGTGTGTGTGTGTGTGTGTGTGTGTGTGTGTGTGTGTGTGTGTGTGTGTGTTAATCTCATTATCAGGGTTTTGTTGTTTGATTTCCTGCTGGTGACATGCTGTCAGTCACAGCTCTGACCTCTGACCCCTTCTCCTTCCCTCTCTGCCCTCCAGTGTTTCTGACACATGACGCTGCTTTTGTTAAAGCCTCATCAGATACCGGCAGTTTTAATACAAATGCACCATAATCTATATCTTTGTATAGACGTGTTTATGTTCTAGTCATCTGAAGTGATGCAATGAATAGGCATGTTTTTGACTCTCGGAAATATATATACTATTGTTTTGTGATTACAGGGCTCAACGCTAACTTTCAAAAGCTGATGCCTGGCTGGCAACCAGGCATCAGCTTTTGGTTGCCAAAACTGAAAATACGGTTGCCATTTTTGTCACCTTATATTTTAGATAATTAAGATACTAAACAGTTATACATAAACTTAATAATGAAAATGTGACACAAAAGAATGTTCAAATGCTTTACAATAAGCAATTAACACAATTATTTGAAACTTAAGTGGCAGTAAACTTGTCCACCCTCAATCGCTGGTATACAAAATACCAGGAATGCAGCTGTTGTTCTTCACAGATCCCTCAAAAATGAAGATGAGATGAACTGGCCCTTCAGCATTGAAGTCTTGATTGTGGTTCTGTCATTGGCTAATACATTTCTAATGTTAAATAAATGAAAACTATTCAGTTAAGAATTAGATATTAATTATTAATGCTGTAAATTACCTTTAATGTGTCTAACTATATTTAAAATGTGTTACCTTTTTATAGAAGTGATTATATTTGTATGCCAATATTTTCCTATGGTAAAGTTTTGTTTAGCACTTTTATTTTGGTAGTAATAGGATCGGGACTCTTATTTTGAAGGAACTTTTACCGGAAGTGTGAATGCACAACGGAGCAGAATGTAAATATATATTTCGCCTCCTAAGACTTACACATTTCCTCTTTGCTTTCGTTCGGGTTCATCTTGCGCTTCATTAGTTGAATCACTTTGAACATTCGTTTGAGATGTTGACGGGTTGGCTGAACTTTTTACCCCACAGTCAAGGCACCCCCACGCGAGTAAACGTGCACCGCTTTCTGGCTCCGTAATCGCACCAATGCACGTGCAACTTAAGTATCAGGTTCCGACTGGTCACAACAATAATTAAATATCACTCTTAATAAAACAAATAATTAACATTTATCTATTTTGGGGTGCACATTTAGCTGTCCTTATTTCTTTATGTTAAAAACGAGTTGCCACTGATGGCAACCAAAGGCCAAGAAGTGGGTGACATTTTTTCTGAATGGTTGCCAATGGCAACCTGGCAACCGTTACTGTCGAGCCCTGGATTACAACAATATTCTTTGGTCAGGTGACCGCTTGTTTTATCAAGATAATAGTTATATTTAGAATAACTTAAAACACACATCTCATGGTAATTCTGACACCCCATGAAAGCAGCTTTACACCAACCTTTATCAAAATCAGGCCAGTGGTTTTTTTTTCCGTCGTCCTGGAGATATATTTAGCCCAAAACATGACGACCTAGTTTGAGGTACCAACATCATTTAGTTGCTCTTGTTTTATATTAAATATGTATATTCCAAAATATAAATATCGGGCGTCATGACAACACAGAATCAGAGAAACGACCGGAGCCTCAACCCCGAACAAAGAGAGGCTGTTTCAGTCTAAAGTTCAGCTGCCTGTTAACTCGATTAACACACGCACGCACGCACGCACACGCACACACGCAGGCAGGCACACACACACACACACACACACACACACACACGCACACGCACACACGCAGGCAGGCACACAGACACACGCACACACACACACACGCACGCACGCACACACGCAGGCAGGCACACAGACACACGCACGCACGCACACACGCAGGCAGGCACACAGACACACGCACACACACACACACACACGCAGGCAGGCACACAGACACACGCGCACACACACACGCAGGCAGGCACACAGACACACGCACACACACACACACACACGCAGGCAGGCACACAGACACACACACACACACACACACACGCAGGCAGGCACACAGACACACACACACACACACACACACACACACGCAGGCAGGCAAGCACACAGACACACACGCAGGCAGGCACACAGACACACGCACACACACACCCACGCAGGCAGGCACACATGCACGCACACGCACACTTTACTTGTTAGACGCTTTTATCCAAAGTGACTTACATACTCAATACTGAGGACAATCCCCACAGGAGCACTTTGGGGAGAAGCGTCTCAGGGACACAACGACATGCTGACTGCAGTGGGACTCGCTATCCCCTGATTCAAAGTTCAGTGCACTAACCCACTGAGCCACAGCCTCCCCGCACACACACGCACACCCTTCTCTCTTCTGTTTCCTTCTCTCGTCTTTTTCCGCTGTCCTTATTTTTTCAACCCAAAATCACCCCGAGTGTTTCAGCTGTCTGCAGAGCTAATTCAATAACCTCACACACACACACACGCACACACACACACACACACACACACACACACACACACACACACACACACACACACACACACACACACACACACACACACACACACTCGCTTGTCAGGAAGGGGTTTCATTATTCTGAGACTGCAGGGTCATTCAAAATAGCATGTTGTGTTGAATTTGCATAAAAGATCCTTGTAATATTAGTTTAATTTAACTACTTAAGAAGTTCTTGTCAGTTTTTGCCAACAGCTGAGAAATTGTATATTTTGCCAATAAACCTAATGGGGTTGAATCAATGCTGGACACACTTCCTCCATGTCGTCAATTGGACTTCGTTCTACTGCTAAGACTTTGTGTATCAACACATCAACGACATTTTCGTGGATGTTTGATCATGAAAGCGTAGAAATATAACAAAAAACTATTTGTTTCAGTTTAAACTGTAAACCTTGATTTGTGTGTGTGTGTTAGACTCAGTACACACACACACACACACACACACACACACACACACACACACACACACACACACACACACACACACACACACACACACACACACACACACACACAGACACAGAGACAAGTCCTTTTTATTATTGACTACAAGCAGGAGTGGGAACCGATCTTGACGGACTCAATCATATCTTAAAGTTTAATTCTGGTTTATTGCACACTGACTATAGTTCCTTAAAAGAACATGACACCTCTCAGCGTTCATACAGAGTCTTTGGAAATGTAACATGCTGGGAAAATATTACAATTTAACTTTAATCTTTTTAAGATTAGCCGAAAAAACCTGTAAATGTGTCTCTCCTGTTTTACCTCCTCTCTTACTTTGCCTTCATTTATGTACAACAAAAAACTCTTATCTTTCTCTGTCTTCCGTCCTCTCTCTCTGGTTTCTGCTGTCATTAGATTTAATTCAGTTATAGACATCAGGCGGCTGACCTGCTGCACCCGGCCTCTCTCTCTCTCTCTGTGTTGGAGAGTGTGTGTCTGAATGTGTGTGAATGCTGCTCTGTTGTGTGAGATCCAGATGCGACAGCTGGCTCAGAGTCCAGTGTGTTTGTGATGAACCAGTAACTGGGTTAAATCACTTTTTCGAAATAAGTACAATTTAAAAAAAAATTAAAAAATCTACGCTGTTTGAGACCGATGGAAAGAAGTAGTTGTGTACATTTATTGACAAAATATACATCCAAGT
Organism: Gymnodraco acuticeps; assembly: GCF_902827175.1. NCBI lineage: Eukaryota > Metazoa > Chordata > Actinopteri > Perciformes > Bathydraconidae > Gymnodraco > Gymnodraco acuticeps. The sequence goes on along the minus strand of NW_022990352.1, from coordinate 3,501 downwards.
ACACATTTGAATTAATATTATTATAATAAATAAATATTATTATATTTATTTATTATAATAAATAAATATTATTATATTTATTTATTTTTTAATTTATAACCAGTGGCGGCTGGTGGAATATATTTTTGGTGGGGCTGTTGATATAGTGAGTAAAACAATTTTTTGGGGGAGAAATGACCCCTTAAATGAGGACTTCTGGTGATGTAATGGCGCGTTTCCAGTGCAGCGCGGAGCTCGCTTTAATGCTGCGTTCAGACCGGACGCGATGCGAATATTCGCTTCGCTCTAAACGCTCCTATCGCATCGCTCTAATCGCTCGAGTTTCACCGCGGCTGCCAGCTGTGTTTACTCGCATCATTCAAACAAGACGCGCTCGGGAGCTACAACTACTACAAAATGAACATATTTTACCGTGATTAAATTGTAAAACACGTTTCAAAATGATGCCGAAGTAACAACATACTGATACCGGTTAGTAAAAACCATGAATTAATGCTTTGACAAGTCTGCAGACAGACGGCAGAGAAACACCTTTTAGAATGCTTGTTTTCTGAATGGAGCTTGGCTAAGCTAACGTTATATATGCTCCGACCGTCCACACTCACAACAACGGCCTACAGACATAAATAAACCAGCGACTGTATTCTCCATGACACAGACAGTCTGTGGTTTGTACTTGTTTAACTTTTGTCTAGTTTCTGAACAGATCGTATCTGTCCCCGGCTGTTTGAAGAGCAAGCATGGGAAACAAAAGATAGCATTTACCTTTTTGCATCCAGCTAGCCATGCCTTTCTGGTGTACCAGCTACGTGAGAAGCCTCGTTGATACGTTTTGTCTTTTTCACGAGCTTGCTGCGATATATACAAATCGGGTTGGTCCGGTCCAAGGTCTTTAAGGATCAATTTATCTCCCAAACTTTTCCTTTCGAAAGGATTGGAGATTAGCTCTTGAACGGAATTGGGCGGGGACCGAGGTCCGGCGACTCCACCTGCACACGAAGCCATTCTCATCCAATTACTGCGTCACCTTGGTCACTCACGAGTCTAAAAAACAACTCACGTCAACGCACGTAAGCAACGTAGGCGCCAACGTAGGCGCCAACGTGGGCGCCCTCGTGACCAAAATATTTGACGGCGCTGATTGGCTGAAATTATGTTTCGGCGGCACAGTTTACTATTGAGACTTTGGCAACGTGCTGGTTGCTGCTGTTTGGCTCGGGGGCTCCGCCCGGTAATGATAAACTAATGCCACGGGCAAGGCCATGACTTATCAGTAACTTTAGACATCGTAACACAATTTTAAACGAGATTTTATTGTAGATTATACATTTTACTGATACCAATTGTATGATATTTACCTTGTTCATTAAAAATAAAAATATATATATTTTTTAAAATATATTTTAATTTTTTATTTTATGTATTTTTAAAAAAAAAATTTGTATGTGGGAAGTTTTGGGGCGGCGCTCCTATGGGCCGGCCGCCACTGGGCCGGCCGCCACCGCTACTATACAAACGTATTCACACTTTTGCCCTGTCACAATTTTTACAATTATCCTTCTGCTCATTCAATCGAAAGTATAAAAAAACATGAAAGACTAGAACAAATAAATAATAACAATAATATATATATATTTACATTTTCTTAAGTCATATTTTTTTGAATTTATTCTTTTTGAATTTTATACATGGATCCTGAGATTGAAGCTCAAGCCGCTGACCAGTGATTATTAAAAATGTTAAGTATTCAAAAAGTCTGAATTTTGAGATGTTGTCTAACAATCAAATGACTAATGTCTGCTGTCCCTCCTGTGCGTCAGGTTGCTGCGGAGGTGTGAGGCGATGGTCCAGCGCTACAGCAGAGAGCTGAACTCAGACGGAGCCGTGGGGAAAGCTGTGGAGGATTGCATGAGAGCCATCATCGGAGTACTGGTCAACCTCACACAGGACAACGGTGAGGACACACACACACACACACACACACACACACACACACACACACACACACACACACACACACACACACACACACACACACACACACACACACACACAAGGTCATACTGTTGGTGCTCAGAGTTACTAACACTGCAACAAATCTGCTTAAGAACATTTCCCAAGCTTAGCAAAGACGTGACAGCCAGTAAATAGATAAACATTAGCAAATAAGAATCACACTGTTAAAGTGTGTTAACCCGTGAGTGTGTGTTTTGATGTGTGTTAACCCGTGAGTGTGTGTTTTGATGTGTGTTAACCCGTGAGTGTGTGTTTTGATGTGTGTTAACCCGTGAGTGTGTGTTTTGAAGTGTGTTAACCCGTGAGTGTGTTTTGAAGTGTGTTAACCCGTGAGTGTGTGTTAACCCGTGAGTGTGTGTTTTGATGTGTGTTAACCCGTGAGTGTGTGTTTTGATGTGTGTTAACCAGTGAGTGTGTGTTTTGATGTGTGTTAACCCGTGAGTGTGTGTTTTGATGTGTGTTAACCCGTGACTGTGTGCTTTGATGTGTGTTAACCCGTGAGTGTGTGTTTTGATGTGTGTTAACCCGTGAGTGTGTGTTTTGATGTGTGTGCAGAGTGGGTGTGTGTTTTGATGTGTGTTAACCCGTGAGTGTGCGTTTTGATGTGTGTGTTAACCCGTGAGTGTGTGTTTTGATGTGTGTTAACCCGTGACTGTGTGTTAACCCGTGAGTGTGTGCTTTGATGTGTGTTAACCCGTGAGTGTGTGTTTTGATGTGTGTTAACCCGTGAGTGTGTGTTTTGATGTGTGTTAACCAGTGAGTGTGTGTTTTGATGTGTGTTAACCAGTGAGTGTGTGTTTGATGTGTGTTAACCCGTGAGTGTGTGTTTTGATGTGTTAACCCGTGAGTGTGTGCTTTGATGTGTGTTAACCCGTGAGTGTGTGTTTTGATGTGTGTTAACCAGTGAGTGTGTGTTTTGATGTGTGTTAACCCGTGAGTGTGTGTTTTGATGTGTGTGTGCAGAGTGGGTGTGTGTTTTGATGTGTGTTAACCCGTGAGTGTGTGTTTTGATGTGTGTTAACCCGCGAGTGTGTGTTTTGATGTGTGTTAACCCGTGAGTGTGTTTTGATGTGTGTTAACCCGTGAGTGTGTGTTAACCCGTGAGTGTGTGTTAACCCGTGAGTGTGTGTTTAGATGTGTGTTAACCCGTGAGTGTGTGTTTTGATGTGTGTTAACCCATGAGTGTGTGTTAACCCGTGAGTGTGTGTTTTGATGTGTGTTAACCCGTGAGTGTGTGTTTTGATGTGTGTGTGCAGAGTGGGTGTGTGTTTTGATGTGTGTTAACCCGTGAGTGTGTGTTTTGATGTGTGTTAACCCGTGAGTGTGTTTTGATGTGTGTTAACCCGTGAGTGTGTGTTAACCCGTGAGTGTGTGTTTAGATGTGTGTTAATCCGTGAGTGTGTGTTTTGATGTGTGTTAACCCGTGAGTGTGTGTTTTGATGTGTGTTAACCCATGAGTGTGTGTTAACCCGTGAGTGTGTTTGA